>NC_133365.1:36219188-36519188 GCF_049309525.1 Garra rufa | reverse complement strand
AACGGTCATCGGTTAACATCCCTAATTCAGATGCTTTAATATTTTAATATTTAATATTATTTAAGCAAGGAAATAATTTGTAATGTATAATTATTATTATTTTTTTTTACATTATTACCACTATTATTAATTATTTTTCATTTGCTTAATATTTATGATTATTTAAGCAATTGAATACTTTAATATAATAATTTTCTATTTTTTATGTTATTACCACTACTATAAATTATTATTCAATTAATATGTATTATTTAAGCAACTGAATAATTTTAATATAATAATAATTATTACGGTTAATGTTATATTCTATATTATATTTATGTTATATTCTATTACTATTAATTATTAATCATCAGAAAACTAAATGAAGGCATTAGTGCTTCATTGTGTAACCCAAATGTTGCAGTATTTGATTTGCATAACAACTTGTATTGGTCAAAACTGTTTGGAATTTCTCAAATGAGAAAATAAGGTGAGCCTGGAGAGCTTCAGAGAGCATTTTGTAAGCCTTGCGTGGGCTTGAGAGTATTTGCAGAAGAGTGTCACGCCTTTGCTCTAATTATTTAAGCAGAGCTGTTTCCGGTTCAATAATTACACAAGGCGAAACCATAATCCTACATAAGTCTATCCACTACTTTTTAAAACACATCACATAAAATAGAAAATAGTTACTTTAAATTGTAATAATATCTCACAATAATACTGTTTTTGCATAAGAGTGCACTATCATGTGAATTATACTCTTGACAACAGACTGTCTAAGCAGGAAGTATCATGGGACGACATAAGCAGACATCAGACCTCCAGGGAAAGCGTCTTAGACAGCCAGAATGACAGTTGGACACTTCTGAGGACCTGCTGTCTATGCTGATGATGACCAGACAGACACTCTATCTCACACACACACACTCAGCAAGCACATTCAACCTGTTCTGCATTAAATTATGTCACTGAACGTAAAACAAGAGGAAATCAGCACATAAGGCAGTTGTCAGCTTACCAAACTTTAATTAATCTCAATAGTACAATACATGAGTGTACGAAAACACCCTTACCTTCACACAAGTCGTCTCCTTCTGACATGAGTTCATCGTCAGAGCAGATGTTTAGGACATTCACCAACATCTCAGTCACTGAAAAGAGAAAACATCAATGTTGGAGCTGCAATATAAGCTGCTATTAGGGATGTGCGATATGACTATTTTTGACCGTGGACGATTAAAATGTCTCCACGATCTGCTTTTGAAAAAATATCGTAGTATCATGCTACAGTGTGCCTCTGTCTTAATATACTGTACAACACAACATATATTCACTTGCGGGACACTGCACTTATTCGCAATCACAAAAGTACATTTTTTGCATGCAGGGCTGTATGCTTACTTTTCTTGTTAGGAGCACTTGTGCACAGTCAAAATTTCAGGAGCACATTCTAAACAATAATCAAAAAATCTGATAAAAAAAATGCGCCTTCCCAAAGTGATTTATAGGGGAATTTTATTTGTACCTTTCCATGTTTAATGAGGCTCAGAAGTGGCATGAGTGCAATCAAATTGATAAATTCATGTTGAGATTAACGTTTTAAATATAAAATTTTGAATACAGAAATATTAAATGATTTAAATAACTGAAAAGATCTGCCAGCAGGTGGCAGCAAGACACTGATTTAATTACTGAATCATATCATTCGATTCGTTCAAACGGCTGCTTCATTCAGGAATAAAGCAAGTGACTGTCTTTATGAATGGGAAATTGAAATTGCAAATGCGACTGAAATGGTCGCACTGTAGAGCCCTGTTTGCATGTGATTTAAAGCCTTGCCGGTAAATAATGTTATTTTGTCCGCAACCTATTCTGGCATGCGCTTCATGAGCACGTACACCTGAAACGTGCGCGCTAAAAGCCAGTCAAAAAGCGCCTGATTACTGGACTAAGCAATCTTCCGCATCTGATTTGCTAATACTGTCAAAAACATACAAAGATTACATATAAACACAGTTGGTTATGTCTAAAGTTGAGAGAAAAACAGGTGAGCACCTGTATATTTATCAGGTGCGTGCAAAAAAAACAAAAAAACAAAACTAAAACTAAACATGCTGTCGATTGTCATTGAAGGGACAGTTCACCAAAAAAAATTACTTGCATGTTGACCCAAACCTCCATTCATTTTTTTTGTGCTAAACACAAAAGAATATATTTTGAAGAATGTGGATAACAGTAGCTGGTCCCCACTGATTTTGATAGTGGGAAAAAATAAATCAAATACTATGGAAGTAACTGGTGACGCAGCAACTGTTTGGTTACCCACATTCTTCAAAATAAGTTTTAACAGGTTTGATGTTTAAAAAAAGCCTGAGAGTGAGTAAATGATGACATAATTGTCATTTTTGGGTAATGGTAGGCTAATAAAAAACAAAACACAAAGAAAAAAAAAAAATCACTCACTGTTCTTGACTGAAGAACTTTAATACAGTTGCTTTACAGTTGCTTTAATAAGAGTTAATGTATATTGTGTTTTATTTTTAAATATTTTATAATTTAATTTCTTGAATGCTACTGCTAAATACACCTTTTGTACCTGAAAATTTATTTTATTTGTATATTATGTGCATTTGTAACTTGTAGCCTTTGTTCTTTTTTTTAAATAACAAAGTTGAAAAAAATGACAAAGATTTTTTTATCTAGGCCCAATTTGGCCTAAACATCCGCCATTCTTTTTATTTCATATTTTGTTAACTTGTAAGACTTTGAAATAGGGAAATTAGTTTGGCTGTACTGCTCAGAGAACTTGCAAAATAGTAAAACCAACATGACAAAGAATCGTGATAAAATCATAAATCATGATATTTCTGGAAAAAAAAAAAAAAATGTGATGATATTTTTGCCATATCACCCACCCCTGGCTGCTATGTTACATATCTACACTCAAACTAAAAATTATTCAGACACCAAGACTACCAGTAAAATTTGGGAGCAAAAATGATTCAGACACTTTGACCTGACCATGTTTTGCTTGAGTGTTTTTTCTTTAATTGCTAATGCGACCTTTTTTCACCACAGACTGAGCAAAATTAAGCATTGCTTAAAGGAGTAGTTCACTTTCAGAACAAAAATTGACAGATAATGTACTCACCCCCTTGTCATCCAAGATGTTCATGTCTTCCTTTCTTCAGTTATAAGGGAAATTATGTTTTTTGAGGAAAACATTTCAGGATTTCTCTCCATATAATGGACTTCTATGGTGCCCCCGAGTTTGAACTTCCAAAATGCAGCTTCAAATGGCTCTAAACGATCACAGCCGAGGAAAGAAGGGTCTTATCTAGAAAAAACGATTGGTTATTTCTAAAAAATAAAATAAAATAAAAAAATTACAATTTATATACGCTTTAACCTCGTATGCTTGTCTTGTCTAGCTCTGTGTGTACTCTGTGTAGAGATTAAAAAGTATATCAATTGTAAATGTTTTCAGAAAATAACCGATCGTTTCGCTAGATAAGACCCTTCATCCATGGCTGGGATCATTGACAGACCTCTGAAGCTGCATTTTGGAAGTTCAAACTCGTGGGCACCATAGAAGTCCATTATACAGAGAGAAATCCTGAAATGTTTTCCTCAAAAAACATAATTTCTTTACGACTAAAGAAAAAAAAACATGAACATCTTGGATGACAGTGGAGAGAGTACATTATCTGTAACCTGTTGTTGATTGTAATCCATTAAATACCTTTCTATCAGAGTTATCTGACACTATCAAGCTGAATTTGTTTTGACACAACTGAGTTTTTGTCATTTTATTACCATTTTCAAAACTATAGTGAATAAGCTGTGATAATGTGAGAAATGTTGAAGGTGTCTAAATAGATTTTGGTTTGACTGTATGTAGTTCTCTATTCTGAGGTCCAATGTTCCTCTTTAAAAAGACTATTTTAAATTCAAATATCAAAATATGTGTGGCTTACACCCATGTACACTTCAAGTCACTTCAAGTCTCAGATGATTTTCATAAAAGGTGCCCTTCGATATGCTGGCACACAAAGTATGACGTTAATATGACGTTTCAGGTTTGAGTTTTTCTGTATTCTTCCCACTGAGAGGACACAGTCAGCCACCAAAGACACGTCATCAACAAGGTCATTCTCGCCTCCCCTCCACATGGCCAGTCAAATGCTACCATCTCAGTCTCATAGTCCCTAAAAATCAAAAGTTTGGACACCTACCTTTCTCGCCCACAAAGGGCAGCGACCATGTAAACACGTCCATGAAGTTGGGTAACCAGTATGGGTGAGGAGAGCAGTTGAACTGTCTAATATTCATGACATTGTTTTCATATTTCAACACAGCCGCTGAGGAGGAAAAACAAGGGAAGATGTCATGGACATTCATAAAAACCAACAGAAAACAAAAAAGAAAAGCAACCTGATAGGCTGCCACACAGGTTCACAAGCAGTCATCTAATACTTTTCACATTCAGTATATGGCAATAATTACAGCTTACAGAGTTGCAAGGTATATTTTTCTTTGCACAGTTGGCGGTTATTGTATTATCCTTCAGCGGGCCAAATTAGAAACTCAGAGTCTAACAATAAATACATGAAATCAAAAGTTTATCATAAATTATTTAAATAAATAAAGAAAAAGGCAATCTTGTTAGCTGAGAATGTAAGACTGCTAAATTGATTGTAAATCCAGGGACTGATTTAATTTCTTCACTCGCAAGGCTTTATCAAAAGGGCTGTGATTCAAGTTTCCAAAGTAATAACGTTGGGGTTTTGAGGGTTTGAGAACAGTTTAAGGAGATGAAAAGCGTCTTTGGTTTTAAAGCAAAAACGCCTGCATGAAATATGAGACCAACAAATTGTAACAAAAAACATACCTTTGTTGTTATAGACATCTAGGTAATTTGGTGCTGAGAAAATGGTAATTAATGAAGGGAAGCCTGTTGTCTGACTTTTTCTGTACATCCTGTACCTGAAAGAGAAACACAAACAATAGTTGTAGATTAGCTCAGTGTGCATACAAGGCATCTGGCATAGATCAATAAAGGAAGTGCTCTCTGTCATTGTTAGATAATGTACTCTTGTCACATTCAGTGAGTAATGATCCACAGTTGCAGATGGTGTATATTTCAACAGGCAATCACAGAAAGACTACACTGAAATCACAAGATGTATAAACTAAAATTTTATAAACTAGATAAAAAAAAAAGTTTGTCAAGACAAACTTTGAGTTGGCTTGAAAAGCCTGATCAGAAAGTGTGAAAAAGTTTTTCAAAGTTTTAGAAATTGTTGACATTTTATGGTTTTCAGTCCAAAAAAGTTTGAAAGTTTAAAGTAGTTTCAAAGCTTGAATGTTTTGAAGGCAATACAGTCTGTCAGATAGATGGATGGATAAATGGATAGATAGCATGTTGCTAACAGGTTTCTAACTTATTTAACATGTTACTAACACATCTAGTTACTATCATGTTGTTAGCATGATTAGCATGTTTCTAACATGATTAACATGTCAATAGGGTGTTGCTAACATGTTGATAGCATGCTGTTAACATCATTAACATGCGTGTTTTCTAGCATGTTTCTAACATGTAGCTAGGATGGTTAGAACGTTTCTAGCATGATGTTAGCATTACTAGCATGATTAGCAAATTACTAACATCATTAATATGTTGCTAGCATGTTTCTAACATGTTTCTAACAGGATTAACAAAGGCACTAGCATGTTTCTAACATGATTAGCACGTTGATAACATGTTTCTAACATATAGCTAGGATGATTACAATGTTGCTAGCATGATGTTAGCATTACTAGAATGATTAGCAAGTTACTAGCATCATTAACATGTTGATAACATGTTTCTAACAGGATTAACAAAGGCACTAGCATGTTTCTAACATGATTAGCACGTTGGTAACATGTTTCTAACATATAGCTAGGATGATTACAATGTTGCTAGCATGATGTTAGCATTACTAGCATGATTAGCAAGTTACTAGCGTCATTAACATGTTGCTAACATGTTTCTAACATGATTAACACGTTGTTAACATGTTTCTAACATGTAGCTAGGATGATTAGAATGTTGCTGGCATGACGTTAGCATTACTAGCATGATTAAGGTACTAGCATCATTAACATGTTGCTAACATGTTTCTAACAGGATTAACAAAGGCACTAGCATGTTTCTAACATGATTAGCATGTTGTTAACATGTTTCTAACATGTAGCTAGGATGATTAGAATGTTGCTGGCATGACGTTAGCATTACTAGCATGATTAGCAAGTTACTAGCATCATTAACATGTTGCTAACATGTTTCTAACATGATTAACACGTTGTTAACATGTTTCTAACATGTAGCTAGGATGATTAGAATGTTGCTGGCATGACGTTAGCATTACTAGCATGATTAACAAGGTACTAGCATCATTAACATGTTGCTAACATGTTTCTAACAGGATTAACAAAGGCACTAGTATGTTTCTAACATAATTAGCATGTTGTTAACATGTTTCTAACATGTAGCTAGGATGATTAGGATGTTGCTGGCATGATGTTAGCATTACTAGCATGATTAGCTAGTTACTAGCATCATTAACATGTTGAAAACATGTTTCAAACAGGATTAACAAAGGCACTAGCATGTTTCTAACATGATAAGCATGTTGGTAAAATGTTTCTAACATACAGCTAGGATTATTAGAATGTTGCTAGCATGATGTTAGCATTACTAGCATGATTAACAAGTTACTAGCATAATTAACATGTTGCTAACGTGTTTCTAACATGATTAACAAGGCACTAGCATGTTTCTTACATGTAGCTAGGATGATTGGAATGTCGCTAGCATGGTGTTAGCATTACCAGCATTATTAGCAAGTTACTAGCATCATTAAAATGTTGCTAGCATGTTACTAACATCGTTAACAAGGCACTAGCATGTTTCTAATATTATTAGCATGTTGTTAACATGTTTCTAACATGTAGCTTGGATGACTAGAATGTCCCTAGTATGATGTTAGCATTACTAGCATGATTAACATTTTAACATGTTTCTAACCAGATTAACATGTTGTTAGCATGTTTCTAGCATGATTAGGATGTTGTTAGCATGTTAACATGTTTCTTACCTAATTAGCATGTTGTTAGAATGTTTAAGCATGATTAGCATGTTTCTAGCATGATTAACATGGTGTTAGCATGTTCTTAGGATTATTAGCCTGTGCTAGCATGTTGCTAGCATTATTAGCCTATGCTAGCATGATTAGAATGTCGTTAACATGATGTTAGCAAATACTAGCATGATTAGCAAGTTACTAGGTTGATTAACATGTTAACATGATTCTAGCATGATTAGCATGTTAAAATGTTTCTAGCCTAATTAACATGTTGTTAGCATGTTTTAGGATGGAGTGAGGGATGGATAAAGGATTCTGGGAGTTTTGACAGTTGAAGTTTGAATAGACTTGGCTCATTTGAACATTCAATCAATGCAAATCTATGGGATTTTCCCAGTTTTAATCGCCATTTTAATGAAAACCGTAAGTCAGATCAGTCTGAAGTTTGGAGTTTGTAGAGTTAAAGGTCTAGGAGGAGTAGCAGTCAGAAATTCTCAGAAGAAGAATAATAACTAAGTTTAAACAGCATTTCAGTAAGTTGGCTTTCTCAAGCCAACTTAAGCAAAAGCTCAAACTTTTGAATCATTTTTTATCATGAAACATCAATCAATACTTACCCTGCATCTTGTGCTTCATGTGCTCTAATTACTGACAACAGGTTATTGTTTGTCAGAAAGTCACAGACCGCTGCATAACTGTAAAACAAGAGAAAGACAAATGTCTGAGGGTCTCACAGTGACAAGTTCTCAGGTCTTTAAACATCTCAACCCCTGTTGCTCATACCGAACGAAGCACGGGCCAGTGTACTGGATGATTCTGAATACAGGTTTCTGGGGTTCTCTTGAAGTCCAATCGGTTTCAGTACGGTGAACTGTCAAGCTATTAGACCACCACCTGCACTTTGTTAGCATTCAGTTGGCGTGGTACAAACAAATGCCAGCTGGACAAGCAAACAGCGAATAAACACATTTATATATACACACCCAGAACGAAACCAGCTGGGTGACACAGATCAGGTTATTTCCAGGAGTCAGTGCAAATCAGACAGGATTTCCGCACCGGCTCACAGATGCCTGAATGACTCAGTTTGTGACCAAGCACAAAGAAGGAAAAAAATAAAAAATAAAAGTTTTATAATAACATCCCAAGCACCTTTTTTCTAAACACACAATATGAGGGCTTGAGTTATTTTATGGTCAGGTAAAAATAAGATAATTCAAAAAGTAATTGATTACTTATGAAAATGTAAAATAACTAATAATTGTTTTAAAGTAAGCCGAATTTACCAACCTTTGATTTTTGTGTGCATCAATTACAGAAATGTATATTATTAAAAATATCAAGATTTATAACTACACACACACACAAAAAAAAAACATAAAACAACCAAATCAAAAGTAACAATTTCTAAAATGTTGGACACTTATGTCCTAGTGGTTGATTTGTATTACATAATTAAATGTTTTTTTCTTATTTTTCTTTTCTTCTCTTATTTTTTTTGTTTTTCTCTATTTTTTGTTAGGCCTTATTTATTTTAAGTCTGAAGTAGTTCTAAAAGCTTGAAGTTTGATGGTTTTGAGTTTTAATTTAGTATTTTTTAGCTAGCTAGCTATATAGATATACTAATCATGCTAACTCATGTTATCTATCACTAACATGATTTAACATGTTGGTAGCCTGATTTAGCACATTGCCAGCCTGATTTAACACACTGATTGTAAGGTGCTTGCATGTTACAGCTAAAAGAAATAAAAACAGCAAAAAACAGTTGATTTAGTAAAAACAACTAAATACCAGTTAATTTAGCAAAAAGAAAAAAAAAGCTGAAATCAGATTTACCAAAAACTGCTCAAAAATAACCAAAAATAGCCAAAAACAGCTAGAACCAGTTGAAACCTACTTAGCAAAAACACTAAAACCCAACTAAACCAGCTAATTTTGCAAAAAACATTGTTAAAACAGTTAAAACCAGTCGATTTAGTAAAAAAAAATTTTGCAAATAAAAAGCTAAAAGTTGGCTTAAACCTGTTAATCTAGCAAGAAAACAGCTAGAAACCATTCATTTAACAAAAAACATCTAAAAACCAGCTAATTTAGCCAAAAAAAAACAGCTAAAACCAGTCGATTTAGCAAAAACCAAGCTAAACAACAGCTAAAACCAGTTAACCTAGCAAGAAAAAAAACTGTTAAAAACCAGTTCATTTAATAAAAGAGCTAAACCCAGTTAAACCAGCTTATTTAGCAAAAAAGCCCAGCAAAAACCAGTTAATACCAGCTGATTTAGCAAAAAAGCTAAAAGATGGCTAAAAACAGTTAATTTAACCCCACAAAAAACAGCTAAAACCAGCTAATTTAGCAACAACAAAAAAGCTTAAAACAGCTAAATCCAGTTGATTTAACAAAAAAAAAAACAGCTAAAAACCAGCTAATTTAACAAAACAGCTAAAACCAGATAATTTAACACTCATTTAACAAAAAGTAGCGTTAAAAGTCGATTTAGTAAAAAACAACAGCTAAGCTAAAACCAATTGATCTAGCAAAAACCCCAGCTAAAAACCAACTAAAATCAACAAAAACAAAAAAGGCAAAACCAGCTAATACTAGCTGATTTGACAAAAAAAGCTAACAGTTGGCTTAAACCAGTTGATCCAGCAAAAAACAGCTAAAACCAGTTCATTTAACCAAAAATATCTAAAAACCAGCTAATTTAGCCGAAAAACAGCTAAAATCAGTTAATTTAACCGAAATTATCTAAAAACCAGCTAATTAGCAAAAAAAACAGCTAAAACCAGCCGATCTAGCAAAAGAAAAAAACAGCTAATCTAACAAAAGAGCTCAAACCAGTTAAACCAGCTTATTTAGCAAAAAACTGCCAAAACCAGTTAATACCAGCTGATTTAGCAAAAAAGAGAGCCTAAACCAGTTTAAACTAGATAAAAAAAAAGAATTAGCATTTTGCTAGATAGACAGATAATTAACATAATTCAAATTATAATTTATAACTTAAAATACTACATTTATGTGTAAATAAAAAGTAAATGAATGTAAATATACTTAAATAAGTAGTTTACTTCCAGAACAAAAAAATTACAGATAAAGTACTCACCACGTTGTCATCCAAGATTCTTCAGTTGTAAAGAAATTATATTTAAGGAAAACTTTTCAGGAATTATCTCCATATAGTGGGCTTCTATGGTGCCCACCTTCCAAAATGCAGTTTGAAGGGTCTTATCTAGCTACACGATCAGTCATTTTTTTTTCTTTTTTTTTTTTCAAAATTAAAAAAATTTAAATGTATACACTTTTTAACCTCAAATGCTCGTCTTGTCTAGCTCTGCATGTGCTCTGTGCAATCTGGTTCAATATAGTTAGGGTACGTCGAAAAACTCCCGTCTGAACATCTTGGATGACAACGGGGTGAGAACATCATCTGTAAATTTTTGCTCTCAAAGTAGATCACTCCTTTAATATAAGTTGTAAGCATAATAACTTTTATTGTGAGTCATGTTGAATTGACTGAAAAATCTGGGAGATCTACCCAATGAACAACGCTTTGCTCCAGTACCTGAAGAAATAGGAGCAGCCTCTGACTGAGTTGTGGTTAAAGTGCTCTGCCGTCTTCTCACTGCCATAGTCCTCTCCCGGGTCGGCCCAGATCAAATCACACATAGGCCCAAACGCCGGGGGCTCCTTAAACCTGTCTAACTGCAAAACACAGTGTACAGACAAAGAAGGAAAGAAAGAAAGAGGCATGAACACATCTTGTTTTCTAATCAAAAAAGGCTGTAAAGAAAAAGACGGAACATAAACAGCTGCTTACTTTTCTAATGTCATCTAAGCAGTTGATTTCTGGTGAGAGGCCACCGTGTACGCAGAGGAACTGCTGGTTTAGAAGAGCTGCAAGAGGCAAGCAGTCAAAGGCCTCCATACATGCATCATAAACCCTCTCTGAATACTTTATTTTACCTGTGAGGGAACAAAGACAGACAAATACGACCATCTATTAGAATTCAGAGCACTGAAGTCAAGAAATCCCCAGACAGACCAATTTCTCTTTCCCTCAGCGTATCATTGAAGATCAAATATGATTCATTGAGCTGCACTGTTGAATTTATTTCATAAAATAGATACTAAGAATACATAGCTTGAACTAGACGCAATCAATAACTCAAGCCTTTCAATAACAAATTACGTAGTCATTTATATGGGCAGTGTATCACTCATTCAATAACATTTTTATCAAAGGTGGACCTTGGCATTTGAACAAACAATTGATAAAAAGAAATACAGATAAAGATCATAGGCTATTTATGATAGGTGGGACTTATCATAACCAATTTTTCCATGACTGATTTTGTCCTAACCACTTTATGAAATAACATACGATAAGGATGTTTCTTAGCCTGACAAGCCAGACCCACATAAATGTAGGGTCTGGGCACTCTCCATAGACAGAGCTCAACCAGAGGGGTGGGATAAACGGTTGTCTTTCAATACTCCCTCTCCACGCAATAGGATAGCGCTACAACCAATCAGAGCAACGAAGAAGGTGACGTACTACGCAGTCAGAGCGACGGAAAAGCGAGTTCCTTGCATGTGTGTTGTGGAAAAGCTTAACTTCAAGTCTTTCAGAGTGGCGGCCAAAGTCGATTCGAAAGAAAGTTGTTCGCTAGCGGCAGCCATCGCTCTATCTCTCACGCGTAATTCACAGAACCAGAGAATGTCTGACGCCTGTTTCACACATACTCTGTCTACAGTGCGTCTGCAGTCCGTGTGCGTTATGTATGCGGTGCAAAAGCAGCACGGACTCGTTTTGCTTTCACACAGCGTCCGTAACTGATCCGCGGCTCTTTACCACAAACACAACATTTATCGGTTATTTTGATTTAAAATCCAAACATGCTTTTTCAGCATTGTGATCCTCTTTAATCACAGTACACTAATACAATAATACTAGACATTTTCACGTTTAAACTCAATAAATATAAACAACGTATTATTCATCCATTCATCCTCAATAGAGCCATCGCTCTATTTCTCAGGCATAATTCACAGAACCAGAGAATGTCTGACGGAACTTATGGTCGCACGTCAGTCGTCGTCATGTTAAACCCGCCCACCGACTCGTGATTGGCCCGGTCGATTTTGGATTTTTAGAAATCTCAAGTGAACGGAGAGTAACTAGACTGCCCCTGGAAGCAAATGTAATTTGCTGCCGCTAGGGGCGCGTCTAGATTCTAGGCTAGATGTTTCTAAATAATCATACATAATTAGTAGTGTGAATATTGGAGTTTAAAGGTCACTGGTTTTTGATTTTTGACTTGATTTTCATACACAATTAGAGTCTTATGATTTCCAGAAAACAGACAGAACTGCTCTGAGAGTCACTTCATTAGCATTTGAACTATTATCATATCAAATACAAACAAAGGTCTTCACAGCAACCCATCAAAATAAAAGTTTAACTTGAAGAAATAGTGACAGAAATATATCACTTAATGTAATGATACTACTACTACTACTACTACTAATAAATGTATTATTAAAACATTACTCTTTGCGTAATATTTATCAGAAAATTTATTTACCAGAATTTATTTACCATAAAAATCTAAATACACAACAGTATTTCTGAACATAAATAAATAAAAATAAAAATAATATACTTTTTGATAAAATAAATTATTTAGAGATGCTTTTGTTTATAAAATTTGATGAAACTATTACAATAGAATCTATAATTCGGTACAAATAAAACTGAATTTGAGATTGGGCCTTAAAATGTAATTGTTAAACTTTTATTAAATTACTGTTAAATGCTTAAATGCTTTCTGGTTAATATTTTTTTTAAAAACAGAGTCTAGAAAAATTAAAACAAAAAAAGGAATCCAAAAAAATTAAAATGGGGAAAAAAATGGAATTTGGAAAAAAAACAACAACATTAAAATTCATGGAAACCAGAATTTGGAACAAATAAAACTAAAATTAAGAAAAAAATAAATTGTATTTTATTCGGCTTTAAAATGTAATTGTTTAACGGTTATTAAATTACTGTTAAATTGTGTAAGTTTCATGATTTCAATTAATTAGACCTGCTTTTTGATTAATATTTTTTTAATTTAACCATTAAAACAGAGTCTAGAAAAATTTAAATAAAAAAAAAAAAAAAAAAAAAAAAAAAGGAATCCAGAATAATTTAAATGGAAAAAAAATGGAATTTGGAAAAAATAAAATAAAACCATTAAAATAGAATCCAGAAAATTCATGAAAACAGAATTTGGTACAAATAAAACGAAAATTAAGAAAAAAATAAATTGTATTTAATTGGGCCTTAAAATGTAATTGTTTAACTTCTAACGAATTACTGTTAAATTGTGTAAGTTTCATGATTTCAATTCATTAGACTTGCTTTTTAATGGTTTTTAAGTTAACCATTAAAACAGAGTCTAGAAAAATTCTACCGGAAAAAGGTAATCCAGAAAAATTAAAATAGAAAGAAAAAAATAAATGGAATTTGGAAAAAAATAAAAAATAAAACTTTCTTGGGGCACTGCACAACTCATTTCATCTATTTTTAAATGAATTTAAGAATTCCTAAAAAGTCTCTAATGCTTACAAAGGCTATTTATCTGAAAATATAGTAAAAATACTGGAAAACTGTAATACTATTAAATATTTTAGCAATTTTAATCAACCGTTTTCTATTTTCATATATTTTAAAATGTAATTCATTCCTGTGGTGGCTTAGTAAACATTTCTTTTCTTTTTTAAATCAATGTTAAAAAAGTTGTGCTGCTTAAAAATTGTGTGAAATCCATGACTTTTTTTTTTTTTTCAGAATTCTATAATGATCATAAAGTTCAAAAGAACAGTATTTATTTGAAATATATCAGACAAGTTTTGATCAAATTAGCCCTTGCTCAAAATAAAAATTAATTTCTTAAAAAACATTTTACTGCCCCCAAACATCTGAGCGGTACTTGGAATTGAAAAGAATTGGCAGTGGTACTTTAAAACACACTTTAGTAAATTGCTTACTAAACATGCATGTTACCAATAAATTGATCAAACAAGGACTTAACCATGTATGTAACTACGAGAAAAAAAAAAAAAAAAAGCAACTCCATGTACTTAATGAGTTTTGGACATTACTCAGTGTTTTTATTTACAATTCAGTTTTGACTTGGTATATACACTATAGTAAAGGTCATCAATATCAAGACTGTCAAGATGTTAAATTATTTGTGCATAATAATGTCACGACCATCGCATCCACATGCAGGCAGACAGTAATAACGTAATAACTACACCTAAAGCGACAAAACCTGCCACCAAGGAGACACAAAAGCAGCAGGGACTATTCAATTAAATTCAAATGAGCCTAATTAGTGCAATGCGAATCCTTAATTCAGCTGCTGATTAAGCTTATTAATACTTCAGTATCTGGACTGAAGTAGTCTCATTAGTCTTGTCTTCTAGTTTCCACTAAATACAGCTGGGTTATTCACCAAAACGTATTACACATTCGCTCCTGGAGCGAGGTCTCATGGAGAGCACTTGGGCTTCCACTGAACATTCAGCCATGAAACCACCTCCATCTTTGTTATGCAGAGCACAATAGCAAAGCTATTGTATGAGCTTAATAGCAAACAGTGTTCATTTCAAGCACAATAGACTAGTACCACTGACCCACACAAAACCATCATCAGGGTTTTAATCAGACCTTTAAAAGAACCTTCATTTAAATTCAATTTGGGTTTTATCAAGAAGCAGAAGTATTATATACTATAGCATAATATAATATGCTATAGTATACAGTTGTATGATATTAGCAAAGCTGAAACATATGGCCGTCATAATCTTAGGAAAAAGTATTGAATGTGCTTCAGGTAGTGAACTTTACATTTTAAAGGTTTATAAAAGAATAAAAAAAATTACTTGCAGATAATATATTAACAAAAACTTAAATGATTTGTTTTGATAATCGTAAAATCTAATAATGTTTTACTTATCTCATATAATTTTACTACTGTGTGCTATGCAATATTTCATTTTAAAATGGTAAAAATTAAATATATTTTAAATATACTTAAATAGACAATGTTTAGAACTGACAAATTATATTTTAGTTTAGCACAAATGCTTCTCGGTGCATCTTGTCCCTCTCTACACACTTTAACCGCATTTAAAAACAATAGTAATTATGTAATTATGAAATTACATAGAAATATGAACATAATTCTTTTAATATGCATTTAATATGTATTGAAAGTATAATCAGTTCAATTTAATGGCATGTAAAAGCATCAGATTCAATTTGTACTTGAGTATATTCTTTTAGAATATATTATTTCCATAATCAGTACATAAAAAAGCACACATTTCAGGAAGTTTGCGATTTGATATGATTCCAATACCTATTTAATTCAATATCAATTATTTTCGATATATCAGGTACAGAACATGGCAAATTTTCATGAGAAAAAAAAAAATCTCTCAACTAACGCTGTAAAATATGCATAAGAGTCAGTTGGTACTACATTACTAATATTGAAGGTTAAAAATATAATACTAAACTTTAAATTACATAATTATATTTCTACTCCAATTAGTTTTCTGAAATATAAACATTTACAATAAATGGTGGCTGTCATAAAAACTTCAAAGATTTATTCAAAATTAAATATTAAAGAACAGTGAAAAACTATAATAAATGTTATATGGTGCATATATTTAGCAAAATGCTAAATATATAATATTATTTCTAGTTGGCTAATGGATTTATGGTCACCAAATGTGTTTTTTTTTCTGAGGTAATTATCACATTACGTGACATTGTTTACAAGCTGTTATACTGGCGTCTTATAACATGATTTATGATTGCATGAGATGGAATACGGATTTCAGTAAGTTGTACTCTCTTTTAATAAACCTTCGGATGTTCATTCATGTTTATTTCGTTCTAAAACTGGTATTAAACTGGAGAAAATAAATCACATTCATGTAAGCTTCTGTTGAACTGAGGCACTACGCGATCTGTCAGTCCACATAAAATTGCGCTAAAAGGGTATTTCTTTTTTGAATATTGTAATGAAATGGACCGAATTTTAAATTTCTGACTTTGTTTCATATCAAAAGTAACAAATCATAAATCTTATTGCGATTTATTGAATGGGAGGTGTGCTACAATGTTCCGTTCATTACCTAAAAATAGTCCAGACTAATCGATTCTTGGGATTTAAGAATCCATATCATTTCATAAAAATGAGATTCAATGAAAATTGAGAAATCAATATTTTTTACCTAACCATACTAAAAAAGGTACACTTTTAAAAATAAAAGTGCTTCGCGGTGCCATAGAAGAACCTTTTTTGTGTAAATGGTTCTATAAAGATCCTTTAACATCTGAAGAACCCTTCTGTTTCACAAAAGGTTTTTGTGGCGAAAGAAGGTTCTTCAGATTATAAAAAGGTAAGGAACCAAAAATGGCTATTGCAGCGCTGCGAAGAACCTTTTAAAGCACCTTTATTTTTAAGAGTGTACTCATGGCATTAGCTGAAAGACTACATAATAGCTTTGCAAAAACAAGATTAAGTGTGCACTTTCTTCACACTCATGTTAATACATACAATTACTAATTACAAACCTATGAAGGAAACAAAGACATCATACTAGTTAATATATTCCAAGTGACAAGCGTTCTGAAATTAAAAAAAATTGTGGCTGCTAGCTGCTATGACACAGCAGGCAGAAGGGCATGGACACTTCAGGTGTCAACAGCTGAAAATAAGTCCAGGTTGGTCATGTGATCTCCTAGCAGTGGCTTTAGAAATCCTGTAATAACCTCGAGGCAGATGGGCTCCTGGCTCAGTAGCCGCAAACCCGGTTCGACCACATCAGACGAGCGAGAAGAAACCCCTGTGTAGAAATATGGGATAACAAATATGCCTCTGTATTTGTAAGCAACTGGAGCATGAATAAACCCAAGCCTGAAAAGAAGCTAAACAGCTTCTTGCATCTCTATTCAAGATCCTGGCTGGTCAGGCTGCATTGAATTAAGGTTTTAAATAAATGATTGTAAAAGAATGCTAATGAGAGGCTTCACAATGAAAAGACATTACTCTCTCCTAAATCAGGAGAGGTAATGCTGCGCATAGTGTACGATGGCTCATCGGGTTTGGCTCTTTGTGAGCCAGATGAGCCCCAGCCACTTCACTATCCAGCATACTAATAACTCAACACCTGGGCACTTTCTGGCAGCAGACATTAGCCAAAAGCGGGTGTGCTAGTGTGTGCCAGGGCCAGTCGCATTTCCACTGTCACTTCCTGGGCCTGATCGTGCCTCGTCAGTGCTTCCTCAGGGCCAATGGCCCGGTTTTTCGGCCCTACGAAAACCTTGGGCCAAAGCAGGCCAGCTGGGGTTTGAGGTGTGGTCAAAGTGAAAGGCGGAGTTTATGCAAAGTTCCGGTAAGCGTGCAGTCAGGTAAAAGCGTGTCTGCGGTAAGATGAGCATTTCGCTGTATTACGTCGTGCTAAGAACTCAAAAACTTAAAATGGAGAATTGTCAGTACTCGTCTGTGGAAGATACCAGGGCCCTTCTAAGTATTTGGGCCGAGGACATTGTACAACGGCAGTTTGATGGCATCTGCAGAAACGAAGACGTGATAAAATACATCGTTGCTGAACTCGCAAAGCTAAATATCCAGTTTAGTTCGAGACAAGTTGAAGAAACTGCGGTCGCAGTACAAAGCCATAAATTACAGACAACTATGTGATGAAAACATTATTTAAACGCATGTCTGATGAGTATACTCTTATTTAAATTTGGACAAATGCAAATAAGATCCTATAAAAATGCGATCTGATGTACAAGTTGATTTACATCGTTACGTCATTGATTTACAGGGGGTTTCACACTGCATGACTTTACAATAGGAAGAATCGCGACAACTTTTTTTCCCGGTCCACAAACTACGTCTCACAACCGAACACACGCGAGAAGTGACATGGAAACAATGCGAGGTCAGGCGTGCAAGTTCTCACATGAGACTGGTATTATTATAAAAAAATGGTAGCCCGCAAGAAGCTTGTCATACAAATTGCATGTGCACTCATTTGCAGCGAAAAGAAAAGAAGCCGAAGCTATTCTTGTTGATACTGTGGTCTATACCTTCGTAACTCCTCCCCCAACTTCCCACTGGCCTGGATGTTGCTGTCTCATTGGCTGAGGGTAATCGCCGATGTGATTTTCAGTCAGATCACCTTTCACACGCCATGATTTTGAATCGCTGACAGGTCCAGATATTTAGCATGCCAAATATCTCATGGGTGTCGGCGACACGTCGGCGATTCTCTCAGATCGCGTCTTTGATAGTTCACACTGTGTGATTGTCACTCACGTGAACAAGCACCGATTTGCCTGTGATTTCGGGCATTTGTCGGCGATTTCTCAAAACCTGTCGGCGAGTCAAAATCGGGGCTAAAATCATGTAGTCTGAACTCGGCATTACTTTCAATCTCCCCACTGAAAGGGGAGGGGTTTCGTGACGTTTGATCCAAGGAGGTGTGTAAAGGGCGGGCTTTAGGTTTGTGCAGCGTGGTTACTGGCTCGATAGTGGAAACACAGCTTACTTTTGGCCTTGGTGCTTGAGACTCGAGGCCATTGGCCCCGCCCGGCACGCTCTTAGCACTGGCTCGCACTGGCCCAACAGTGGAAAAGCAGCTAATGAGCTCTACAAACCTTACTCTAATAGAGCTGTCTGCAAGCCTGTTTTCTCAGAGGGACAAAGTGCTGTTTGCAGAAAACATAAAGCCCGTAAAACAAAGACAGTGCCTTTTTTATGAACCGTCTCTCACAGCAGTGGGAATATTCATTCAGTCTTAAAATGGTTGCTATAGATCTTAGGGAGAGTAGAGACCAATTTCAGTCAGTGAGGGAAGGGACATAAATCTTAAGGTCCTAAAAGTATCTAATTTTCACTACCAATTGACGTTCACTGGAAATATGTGGACAGGAATTTTTTTCAGATTTTTTGTTGGTTGAACTGACTGCTCTTCTGCCCTCACAGCCTCAATGGCAACAAATTAAACGTGACATCTACTCTTATTAAGGAATTACTAAGGTCTACAGGTGTTACACTACAAGTCAAAAGTCAAAAATATTTCTCATCTTTTATTTACATTTGAACAAAGAGTGGCCTGTCCAAAAGTATTCATACCCTTCTCAATAATCAATACAAAAGCCTTTATTGGCTATTACAGCAATCGAACGCTTCCTATAATTGCTGACCAGCTTTTTGCATGTCTCCACTGGTATTTTTGCCCATCCATCTTTAGCCATGAGCTCCAACTCTTTCAGGTTGGAGGGTCTCATTGCCATCACCCTGATCTTTAGCTCCCTCCACATATTCTCAATAGGATTTAAGTCAGGACTCTGGCTGGGCCACTGCAAAATGTTAATGTTTTTATCTGCTAACCATTTCTTCACCACTTTTGCTGTCTGTTTTGGGTTGTTGTCGTGCTGAAATGTCACTGGTGCCCAAGACCAAGTTTCTCTGCAGACTGTCTGATGTTGTTGTTGAGAATTTTGATGTATTGCTCCTTTTTCATGGTGCCGTTTACTGTGATTAGGTTCCCTGGTCCACCGGCTGAAAAAACACCCCCAAAACATTAGGTTCCCACCACCATGTTTGACAGTGGGGATGGTGTTCTTGAAGGCTACATCATTGTGGCTAAACAATTAAATTTTTGTTTCATCTGACCATAAAACAGAAGACCAGAAGTCGTCTTCTTTGTCCAGATGAGCATTTGTAAAGGCCAAACAGGCTTTTGTGTGCCTTATTTGGAGAAGTGGTGTCCTCCTTGGTCTGCGTCCGTGGAACCCAGCTGTGTGCAGTGTCCGTTGAACTGTATGCCTTGAGATGTTGCCACCAGCAGAGCCCAGATTCATCAGGATGGCCTTGGAGGTAATCCTTGGATTCTTTTTTTACCTCTCTCACTTTCCTCCTGGTCAGCACAGGTGTCACTTTTGGCTTCCGACCACGTCCTCTGAGATTTTTCAAAGTGCAGAACGTCTTGTATATTTAATAATACTTTGCACTGTAGCCACTGGAACTTCAAAACATTTAGTTATGGTCTTATAGCCCTTTCCTGACTTGTGAGCAGCCACAATGCGCAGCTGCAGGTCCTCAGTGAGCTCCTTCGTCTTAGCCATGACTGTCCACAAACCAACAGCAGAGAGCTTCTGTTTTTCACCTGTTAAGTTGATTAAAACAGCTGTTCCCAATGAATCAGAGTAATTAGGATGCTTCAGAACAGCTTGGACTATTTGGAATGGTATAGAACTTTGGATTTTCCCATAGACTGTGACAGTATACAAAGGGTATGAATAATTTTGGAAATGCCACTTTTTGTTCAAATGTAAATAAAAGCTGAGAATTTTTTTTTCCACAATGATGCTTCTTGTACATCGTCGTCTTATCTTTTGGGAGAAGTCTGTGTCATTTCCGGTCAAAAAAAAAACTTGCTGGTTGAATAAAAGTAACTAAGTCAGAATTTGCCAGGGGTATGAATAATTTCGGGCTTGCCTGTATATGTAAGGAATAATTGACGACGGGCCGTTGAATTCTTCGAAAATAATGCACACCCATATATACATATGCATATACACTCCAAGCTTTTGAATAGTATGGTACAGTATATAATATTACAAAAGCTTTATATTTCAGATAAATGCCAATCTTTGGATCTTTCTATTCATCAACGAATCCTGAAAAAAAGTTAAATATTGATGATAATAATAATAATAATAATAATAATAATAATAATAATAATAAAGTTTTTTGAATAGCAAATCAGCATATTGTGATGATATCTGAAGAATCATGTGACACTGAAGACTGGAGTAATAAACATGCTGTGCAATTCATAGTTAAGTGCAGCACTGGTGTTCTTTTACACGCCAGCATCTCGTGATCAGTTTTTTTTTAGAACAGCTCATTTCACAATTAAAGGGGTCATGAACTGAGAAACCAAAGTTATTACATATAGGAGCTCATTGTACTATAAAAACATCCTGTAAGTTTCAGAACTCATAACTTTCTCATTAGTCTTAAACGGCTTATATTGAAGCCAGTCTGCCAAAAACAACAGGTTGTGCCACTTTATATTGTAATAGTGTGACTAAACACCACCTCCACAGAAAATGATCAACACCTGCTTCTACATCACTGCCTGTTTAGCCACGCTAATCAATTCATGCATGTAGTGTAAAAAATAAGAGAAACCAGAAACCAAAGATTAAGGTGCTGTACAGTGCCAAGCTGTGGAAAAAGCTGTATTTCTGACACTAAAATTAGGAAAGAGTGGATTAACTTTATTTTTAATGAAGAAAAAGTTGGTCCTTTGTTCACTTCATTATAGAGCGGATTCGTTTACAAACAAGGCACAATTCAACGAGGGATTTTCAGAAAGATAGAAACAAAAAGACGATACTGTGCTCCGACAGTAATGTCACACCACACAAGTGTGTTTTTATTATGTTGTCACTATTGCTCTGTCTGTAATTACAGATTGTTTAATATGTGCTTAGTATGCGTCCATCTGTACAGGATGTAGGTTGTCAAACATACACAACTGTTAACCAGTCATAGAAGTGGGCGTTTACTTTCGAGTCTACAATCCGCTACGCCTATCCAAACAGAGCGTTCTAATGAGGGGGGTCAAAGTAAAAAAGAAAATTACTTCTAGCCTATTACTTCTAAATGGTGTTTTTTTTATGTAAAAATCTTAACATTGTAAGTGGATCTCAGAGAATGGTACAAAATAATAAAAACAGGTAGTTCATGACCTTGTTAATGCTGTGTCACAAGACCTCCATCATGAGTTTGAGTTGCTTATAACATGCCTGTGGGAGCACAACATGTGCCAAACATCTTCCTAAACGTGTAAAGAGAAGTGCTTAAAACTAAAAAGAAGATTCACGGCTTCCTGCAGTTTTTGCTAAACACATTGATGGTTAAATGTTTGAAAATTAAGAAATTAAGCCACAAATATTAGTAGTGTAATTTCACAGTTACATATTTACATTAATACTTATAATTCGCAATAATCACTTTCATAATTAAAATAATGATAATTATTATCAGTCATTGATATAGAAATCACAAAATATTAAAGCCAAATTATGCTGCAAACCTGAAACTATTTTCCAACTACAATTTTTATCAGAAATACTTATTTACTAGAAAGATTGCTACATTTGATCCAAAACTGTCAGCAATGGCACCAACAGGCAGTGACCATATTGTGTGATTCTGGCATGCTGGGAGATTGAAACAGTAAATATGTTCCAGCCAAACTTTATGTAATAATACATTTCACAGTGTGAGCAGCTGCCTTATGTAGTTTTAACCCACATTAAGAAAAATAAGTTCTTCAGTTCATTTAAACAAGTATTTTGCTGAAGTGGATCTCTCAGGCAACAAGATAAATGTGACCCCTGAAACACAAAACCAGTCATTAGGGTCAATTTTATGAAATCTAAAAATCTGAAAGCTGAATAATTAAGCTTTCCATTGATATACAGCCAAGATACAACTACTTCACAATCTGTTATTTGAGGGTGCAAAAAAAAAATCCAAATATTGAGAACATTGAAAAAAAGTTGTCCAAATGAAGTTCTTAGCAATGCATATTACTAATCAAAAATTAACTTTTGATATACTTATGGTAGGAAATTTACTAAATATCTTCAAGTAAAATGATCATTACTTCCATAATTGACCCATACAATGTATTTGGCTATTGCTAAAAATATACCGGTGGTTTTGTGGTGCAGGGTCACAAATGAGACCACACTGACCCTCCAACTCCAACAAAACCGCACGAATGCGACATTAGGAATAGGCAAAGCAGTAAAAGAAAGTACAGTCACCTCTAGCAGTTGGCCTAGTATAAATATTCAGGCCAGTTATATCAAGTAAATGCGCTTTAAGAAACATTGCAGTATAGAGTCTGCTCTAATAAGGCAAATCAATTCTGAAACCTTAACTGCAGGAGTAATGTTATACTGTTTGTACAGCAAATGAAAGTGCTAGCTGGTGACAGCTGGCTGAAAATGCAGCTTTTCAGACATCAAAGAGGGAACATCAGTGAAAGCTGAGGAAAAGGCTGGAGGACGGTTTGAGCCCACACATCACTTAGCTCTCAGCACACTCCTAGACGCTTCATTCCCACAGCACTCACATTCCTGTTTGAAGGTGAAGTATTCTGTGAGGTGCCGACACTCGTGGTTCCCTCTGAGGAGGAAGAGGGTGTTGGGGTGGTTGATCTTCAATGTCCACAGGAACAGCACACACTAAAAAGAGAGAAAAAGAGACTTATTATCCTGAAGACACTTGACTATTAAAGTCAGTCAGCACAGCTATGAGAGGAAAAGGAAGACTGGTTTCAGTCCTTTACATCAATAAACGGGAAAACCTCCCATTTTACTCATGTTATTGATGCATTGAATAAAATGTGAGGTCTGCTTATTTAAATAACTTTGCATAGGAAAAATTGTAACAATTATAATTGCACTTGAAGTTATTTTTCATTTTACGCCATATCCACATTAAAGGCTACATTCATGGAAAACTCAAAAGTAACAAGATTTAAAGAAACTGTTTACCAAAAACAAAAATGTACCTACTCTCAGGCCATCCTCTCACCCTTTCCAACAATGACTGTATGATTTGAGATCCATCTTTTTACACTGAGGACAACAACTGAGGGACTCAAATGTAACTATTACAGAAGGTTCAAATGTCACTGACGCTTCAGAAGGAAACACAATGCATTACAGGGGCTGAAAACTTTTTGAATTTGAAGATGTGTAAATGTAACTTACTTTGTCTTCTATACATAAAAGTATCTTCTGTAGCTTCTGAAAGGCAGTACTAAATGAAAAAAAATATAATATTTAGGCAAAATAAGAAAAATGTACAGATCTTCATTCTGCTCAAAAGTTTACAACCCTAGATCTTAATGGATTATTTTTTCTTCTGAAGCATCAGTGAGCGTTTGAACCTTCTGTAATAGTTGCATATGAGTCCCTCAGTTGTCCTCAGTGTGAAAAAATGGATCTCAAAATCATACAGTCATTAATGGAAAGGGTACAAATACACAAAAATGCTGAAAAAACAAAGAATTTGTGGGACCTGAAGGATTTTTCTAAATAACAGCGGGCAGTTTAACTTTTCAGGACAAACGAGGGACTCATGAACAACTATCATAAAAAAAAAAACAGCTGTGGATCATTCAGTTAACAATAAATTCAAGTGTATATAAACTTTTGAACGGGGAAATTTTTTATAAATTCAACTATTATTTTCTCTTATGGACTATATGTAAACGTCTTATGTGAAATATCTTATTCAGGTCAGTACTAAATAAAAAAAATAACATTCATTTCTTATTTCATTATAATAATTTACATTTTGCAGAAGTATGTAAACTTTTGACTTCAACTGTAAATGTGTTTGTTTCTTCATCAAAACTGATTTGGAAAATTTTGATGAAGCTGTTCCTTATAAAAATGCAGCTTTTCACTTCAAAAGATGTTAATTGATGGACTTGAGTGGACTATTGGGATGTTTTTAATCAGCTGATTGAACTCTGACGGCACCCATTCACTTCAAAGGATCCATTAGTGAGCTAGAGATACAATGCTAAATTTCTGCAAATCATATGACAAAACAACCTTACCTCAGATGGCTGATTCAATAAACTGTACACCGCAATTTTACAATATTAACTTTAAAAAAAAGTAAATAAAATGGATAAATAAAAATATCAATTATATACAATCGTCATATTTGATTATTAAAAAAAAAAAATCCAATAATTTCCCTAGGAGAAGCCTTTTTTAAAATGTCCATAAGTGTACTTTCTGAAAAATGTTTCCTAGGGTCATTTAAAGCAAGACACAGAAAAGTTTTATAGAAAAGGAAGACTTACAGAAAAAAAATTCTATTGCAAAGGCAATCTGACTGTGTTTTCAATGCCCAATGGCAAGATTATGGCACAATCAGTGTCCTTTCACTATTTGGTGCTCAACAGATGGCCAACTGGGTGCATGAGGGACTGCAAAAGTGGGAGTGAGTGGTCACATGGTAATTATCCCCAGTGACACATTATTCTAAACAACAGGTTTGTTTGGTTCATTTACACATCTAAAATTCACACTAAAGAACAGAGCGTATTTGGCAGCAAACAACACAAAACCTTGGTAATGCACTGATCGTTTGAGTGAGCTGCCTGATCTTCTGTACAGTACAGAGTACATGCACACACTCTTTTCAGCCTCATTAAAACCCATTTATCTTAATCCCCCCTTTCATTTGCATGCAAAATCCCAGACACCACTCGATGTGGGGAGAACAGGACACCAAGGTAACCAAGGACGACAGGTGTGCATTTAAATGGCATGTGAAATAATAGATACGGAGGAGGGTGCGAGCGGGGGGTGGGATGCAACAGCGCCGAGAGCTAGGACCAGAGCCTACGCAAGAAGAATAATGAGCTGAAAATTGCAGGTAATAGTGGCCATGAGAAGAGGACCTGAACGAAGGCTATTACTGCTGAATGGCAGACGACACAGGGAACGACACAAAGAGGAACCAGATTTTTTTCTTAAAGTTTACATGCTGCTTCAGAGTATCATCTGGTTTAATAACAAGGATGGAACAGGATAGCAAACTAGTCATCCATTAACCAACCAGTGAGGTTGATTAGTTTATTTAATGGTTTTATTATTAGTTTTGTGTTAGCTTGGTTTTGTGCTACGGTGTTTTAAAGAATTAGTTCAAATTTCCTGATGCTTCCTGATCATCCAAGATGTTCAAGTTTTTCTTTCTTCAGTCAAACAGAAATGAAGGTTTTTGAGGAAAACATTCCAGGATTTTTCTCCATATAGTGGACTTTATTGGGAATCAGCAGGATGAAGGTCCAAATTGCAGTTTCAATGCAGCTTCAAATGGACCTACATGATCCCAGCCAAGAAATAAGGGTCTTACCTAGGGAAATGATTGGTCTTTTTTCTTATTAAAAATATAAAATTACATACTTTTAACCACGTTGGAAAAGTAACGCACAGTTTGTTCTTCGTCTATGTACTTTGGTTCACAAAAGTAGGGTCGGGCAAAAAACATACCTCATTTTCGCCTCCAACTTCAAGCATTTGCGGTTATGAAGTATATAATTATTTTATTTTTTAGAAAATGACAGATCTTTTCACTAGGTAAGTCCTTATTCCTCGGCTGGGATTCAAGTAAACTTAATATGAGAAGTTGTTACAGCCAACAAAACATTTTTTAACAAATATTCGGCTGAATGTAGCGAATTAAGTTTTTTTTCATACTTCAGACTGCCTGAATAAATATTTCACAATTGCAATAATATTTCAAAACATTTCTGCTTTTGCTGTATTTGTATCTAATAAATTCAGCCATGATGAACATAAGAGACTTAAAATCTTACAGACATAAAATTGTGACCCTGGACCACAAACCAGTCATAAGGGTCAATTTTGAAAGATCTGAAAGCTGAATAAATAAACTTTCCATTGATGTATGATTTGTTATGATAGGACAATATTTGGCTATTTGAAAATCTGGAATCGGAGGGTGCAAAAAAAATCTAAATACTGAGTAAATCGCCTTTAAAGTTGTCCAAATGAAGTTCTTAGCAATGCATATTACTAATCAAAGTTTAAGCTTTGATATAGTATTTACAGTGGGAAATTTACAAAACATCTTCATGGAACATAATCTTGGCTAAATATCTTAATGATTTTTGGCATAAAAGAAAAATCTGTAAGTTTGACCCGCACAACATATTCTTGGCTATTGCTGTTTTGTGGTTCAGGGTCACAATTTTTAATAGCAGTGTAAACACACATTTATATATAACAAATTTATATTATATTATTATTTTGTTGAGCAGAGCTCAACTTTATTTCAATGAGTCAGGGCTGACTCATCTGAATAAAGTTCAGCTCTGCTCATATAACTGGAAATTACCAACTCTCACTGAAAATGAACAACCGCATGCAAGTCACTGCATGAATGACCCTTAAGAATGTCCGGCTAATTAACTCCTCACAGGATCAAAGTGGGAGTGGTCAGTGACATCAGTCATTCAGTGTAGACTTGTGACAAGCAGAGCGGTCCACACTTTAATGCTCTATGACTCATCTCTTATGAAAGGGTACAGTGTCTGACAGGTTATCAAATAGCTCCACTCAGACTCCTCCAGTGACACATCCAAATGAGACAGACTGAAAAAAAAGAGGTCATTTAACCATACAGCTTAACAAGGTCTCTGATGCTTCTCTTCTTCATTTTAAAGCATCCACAGCTCCTGCACTTTAACATTTTCTCTATTAAGAGTGACATTTAGTGAACTTACAAAGCCTACGCTCACCAAAACCAATCAATGACATGAAAAGCAGACGCTGGAGTCAACTGGGAGATTCAAAATGTACCATTTTAACTTTATGTAATGCAATGGTTTTTGGTTAGTTAATTAGTATGCAACAGAAGCATAACATTATTATATAATAATATTATATATAAACATATGAAGATGAATCCCCAGCTGCCCTACTCATTCACTTCAACTCAGTAGGGCTGGAAAATGATTCCACTGTCACGTACATATTTCTAACAACTCTGAAAGATTCAAATAAACGATCCTGCATGTCGAATAGCTCACAAAATAGACTAATGGATTTGTTCTAGGTGCCCTAAGTATATAACAAACTCAAAGATTTAGCCATTAAAAACCTAAAACAACATTGAAGTATCAATTGTAGAGTTGATCTCATCAATATTATAAAGACATGCTCATTTGCGATTCAAGTCAACATTAAGGCAAAGCAAATAATAATGTAGTGTCCTATTAGAGCAGCCACTGTAACTATGTAAAAGATGACAGTTTAAGAAACTACAAGAGTAAATACAATTGCTGACCAACACATCTTCACTGGAGATATTTTAGCATAATCTGCTTTTCCTCTCGTTTGTGCTTATTGTAGTTGATGCACTGTTGGTAATGTGGCAGTGTAGCCACTGATAATGCCTTAACAGATGGTTCAGGGAAGATGTCAGATTCTCAGCCAAGTAAGAATAAGCCCAGCCTCGCACGCAATAATAGTTCCCCACTGGTACATGTACAGATCCCCAAATACTCAGAGTTTCAGGAAAAACACTGGAGTTTAGGTTTAAAAAAAAATAGTGTTACTGTTAAGACATGTGCACACTGCAAAATACATTGTGAATAGAAGGAGCAGAATTAGACTCACTATGAGCTATGGAAGGCCTGACAGGATCAGTACTTTAAAAAAAAAAAAAAAAAAAATTAATACTTTTATACAGCAAGGGCATATTTAAATAATTAAACGTGACAGTAAAGACATTTTCTTATTAACGTTTCAAAAGATTTCCATTTTCAAATAAATGCTGTTTTTTTTTTACTTTGTTTAACATATGTGACCCTGGACCACAAAACCAGTCATAAGGTTAAATTTTACAAAACTGAGATGTATACATCATATGAAAGCGCAATAAATAAGCTTTCTATTGATATATGTTATGTTACTTGTTAGGATAGGACAATATTTGGCCGAGATACATCTATTTGAAAATCTGGAATCTGAGGGTGTAAAACAATCAAAATAATGAGAATCACCTTTAAAGTTGTCCAAATTAAGTACTTAATGCATATTACTAATCAAAAATTACATTTTGATATATTTATAGTATAAGTTTTACAAAAAAAAAAAAACTTCATGGAACATGATCTTTACTTAATTTCCTAATGATTTTTGGCATAAAAGAAAAATCAATAATTTTGACCCATACAGTGTATTTTTGACTATTGCTACAAATATACCCCAGCGACTTAAAACTGGTTTTGTGGTCCAGGGTCACATATTAGAATGATTTCTGAATAGATCATATGACACTGAAGACTGGAGTAATGGCTGCTGAAAATTCAGCTTTGCCACCACAGGAATAAATTACATTTTAAAAAATATAAAAACAGAAATGTTGTTTTAAATGTTAGAAATATTTCCCAGTTTTACTGTTTTTGCTCTATTTTGATCAAATAAATGCATATTTTCCCCTGACTGGGCATTTACATTATTTAAAAATGCATTAAACAGTTGCAGAACCACTGCATTTGAATCCCCATCCAAACAAACATGTAGCATTAGCAGTTTTTGATGTAAATTAGGTTGTATAATTTCAAAATGTAATGGTCCTTAGTTTTGTGAAATTCTACTACATAAATCATCTGAACGGGCTGAATGAGAACGAAAAATCACTCACTGACAGCAGGTGGCGCTTATGGAACAGCAGCAATACAATATTTCCTTGGTTACCGCTGTAAACAAAGCAGCGCTGAGATTTTAAAGCTCCACTGAAGTGCTTTGAAACATGCAGCGTTATTCTATGTGCGGACGTAATTTAAACTAAAACAGGAAAACAGGTCAGGACATATCAACCATTCCCGTCCCCTTTTTTAAATAGCCAATTTAAAAAGCGCTTTGCTTATATCACAGCTTGGTCCAGAGCTGTTGAGCTTAGTAAAGCTGCATTTGACAGCGTATGACAGCCACAATCTCATCCATATCACTATAAAAATATACCATTCTGTGTAGAATTCAAATGGGTCTTATACTTTTTATGGTCTGCGCTGACTTTATGGCATGTTATCGTATC
Source organism: Garra rufa (assembly GCF_049309525.1). Classification (NCBI taxonomy): domain Eukaryota; kingdom Metazoa; phylum Chordata; class Actinopteri; order Cypriniformes; family Cyprinidae; genus Garra; species Garra rufa. The sequence goes on along the minus strand of NC_133365.1, from coordinate 36,489,307 downwards.
TCTGGACCGAAGCAGACTGAGCACGCTGTGGCGGTTCGTGTTAAACAGCGTAAAACCAGACTTCTTTTGCCCTAATGGAAAGCATTTACACGGTGTCAATCGTTCCCCATCTCCTATATAGCCCACTACGTGCCATTAATCATACAGAAAATACAAATTCTGTGAACAAGTAACCAATTTCAGCCACAGCTTCAGCTTGTATTTATAGTGTAGTGGGTGGGATGCTTTGGATTCTAGAGAGCATTTGATATTGGACAAAGTTGGACGAGAATCTGAAGTGCAGGGTGATGTCATCAAAATCGTTGATCCATATTGGCAGAAGTTAGAGACTACGTTTTGAATGTGCTTTTAAATGCAAATTTTGTCATTGTTTTTTTTTTTGGGGGGGGGGGGGGGGGGGCCTTATAGATAACCTTAATGCTAACACATTCATAGTAAAAGCCAAAAAAACTTCCATTTTGACTTCATGGGGACTTAAAATATTACATTAATATGCATTATATAAAGGTAAGATGAAAAGAAAATACCATCTAAACATTTACAATATTTAGCACATAGTGAACAGTGATCTTGCTCTGCCAGCTAAAGTATTTTCTCCTGTTTGCGTTCGTCTTCAGAGTCTCTGGCTTCTGTTAACAGCCGCCCACAGTTGACTTATTTACCCAGTTAAACAATTAGTTATGTGTTCTAAAATCTTCCCAACCATTAGTCAGAAGTGTATACAGTTAACAGGGTTCTCCTTTCAATTAACGACGCTGGGTATGTTTCTAAGGCCCTTGTATGCTGTTATTTTTAAATTCACACCGTTTGCGTAATTCAAACCGGTTTACCATTTGAACCAGTATATTAGCACTAGCTTACATCATTTAAAAGTGACCCATATCTGATATCTGCATTTATAGCCCAATTCCGCAGGAAAACCGCAGACTTGCCAACACTGCATACTGACCCAAAAAAGCATCCACCTGAGTTGAAATCATTCGCCACTGTCGCTTTTTCAGTGACGTACAAGCAGATGCAAATGCACGAATGCATTCATATCAGATTTATTTTTTTACACATGAGGCCTGAAACCAATCTGAAAATATCGGAATCTGGTATATTTTCCTGCTTACATGTTTGTGGGTCATATCTGATCTAGGGTTGGGCGACGTCGACCAATTTGGCATCGTACGATGTCTAATGTGAAACATCGCGATGGACGATGGCATCGTTTCCACCGGTGCTTAATTTGAGCGGGATTTTTAAAGCTTTTTTTAAGTTCAAAATTGCTCTCATTGATTGTTTACTGCTTAACCCACTCTCTCTCAGCGGAATGTTTAGAGAGAAAGTGTAATATCAGAAATAATACCAAATCAAGGGAAATATTATTATGTATTAACATTATAAACACTATAAACATAGCTATAAGTTAGTTATCCTGACTCCAAAACAAATCATTTAATTGTAACGGTATTCAGAATGAAACTAAATTAAGAAACCAAAACAAAGCGAAACTAAAAATACCAGGCGTTGGGCTCATGTCAGTGATGCGCGGGTCAATGTATAAACAACCCGTACCCGAACGACGTTTTCATCTAACCCGCCCGCAACTAACAAATATTGGCGACTGAAAGCAGCGATTATACGTGGCTATGCGGTGGAGATGCGTCATTCGGCATTAATTAGGTAATTTTGTCAAAAGAAATGTTCTTGATTACAAGAAAAATACAGATTGTTCTTGTTGCAATTTATTTTGTCTTTCCTTTATACAGATTTAAATAGTTTCGTTTTCGAAGTACTCTAAATTATGTCAGTGATTCTCTGATGTTAAATACGATCAAGAATTATTTTATTTCGATCTACAGTGTAATAAAAGTTAAGAAAAAGATTAGCCTATAGCCCTAAATATATAGACTACAAGCTAATTCCTTTTTTTCTTAATTTTTAACTTCTAAAAATGATCAAGAACATTAAATCAACTTAATAGGCTAGGTTAAGGAATTTTCTTACAAACATAACGAATGCACTTCAAAACGAAGTTTTCATATATAAATTCAGGAATCACGAATATGCCAAAATAATATTATTTTATATAGCCTATATTAATTGTATTGCTATAATAGTTGTATCAAATGAATAAGGAAATTATAGTGCCTTGAATTTATTAAGTAATGTTTAATTTTGTACGTTTCGCTCTCTGGAAATTTAAAGAAAAATACCGTTTTTACTTGGAATTCGTTTTTAATCCCTGGTTTTAAACAAGCATATACATGAGATAATTTATATATTATTGCTTGCATAAACGTTTAAAAATAGTGCTAGAAGTGTTATAATTAAGGAAATTAAACAGACCTAGGCATTTGAAAAGACGATGAAATGTGTCTAATAATTAGTAATAATAATTCCAAAAAGAAAGAGAAGCATTGGACATAATCAAAATATTCGAGACATTTATACCATTTTCTTAACAGTTAAGATGCTGCATGTGTTATCCAATCTAATGGAAGTGTGCGTCTCTCCCCCAACTTTCCCAACAAAAATCCCACCCCCTCTCAGAAAATACATAAAACTGACATTACTGAGCTATATGCGTTTAAAAGTAGCCTATTAAAATGGTACAATGGCATTGGTATTTTTTTTTTCCTGCGTCAGCATTTATTCAACAGTTAATAACACTCAACATTCAATAAATGTGCAGGCCTATGTATTTCATAGAAAAGTGTCTAGTAGCCTACTATATAAATTACAAAGGTTTAATTGGCATCTTTATTTCAAACGACCCAACCGACCGCGACCCGAATATCATTAATAATATTTTTGGATGACTCGTAGGCCTAACCGCGGGTGACTGCAGGCACCCGCTCATTTTGGATCAACCCGCGCATCACTGGCTCACGTACCTCTGTAATTCGGCACAAATCCAAGTGTTTCCATATTCCCAATGTATTTGAATGATAAACTGTTATTTATAATGTATACTAGGCTTTGTATTGTACGTTCGTATTTCGATGGAAAAAAATATATTCTCTTGTTTTTTGTTCTAAGCTCTGTTCGTTATGGTAAAACCATGAAAAGGGTATATTTGGTGTAGTTTATTTAATCTAATTTAATTAAAATTATTTAGATTTTTTTTCTGCTGTTTTTGTATGCCTCATTTATTAATGTAAACGAACTAGTTCGTGTAATTCGTTTGGAGTTCACTGTAATTTGTATTGTGATCGCTAACAACTTCCTTGTTATTATTTCCTCATAATAATAATAATATTAATAATAAAATATGTAAAGATGCGGAAATTGAAAGCATGCATTTCATTTGGCTATATAGTGTGATTAAGTGTGTGTTTTTTGCAAGCGGGTTGCTGCTGCTGCTGCTGCTGCGGCGGCGGGGTGGAGGATCGCGATGCCGGCTCAGCATCGTGATGTCTATCGGCCATCGGCGATGGACGATGGCATTGTCTATCGACACAACCCTAATCTGATCTGAGCCACAAAGGAGGGAAAAAAATCTGAATTGGGTCACTTGAACCTTGTAATGTAAATGTGGCCTTTTTGGTTGCTAGTCTCAGCCTCAGACGTCTCGCCCACAGACTGCTGGCTGAAAGCCTGATGTATACGGCACACTTAGCTGGAAACACTTCAGGAGTTTCAAAGTCATCCTCTGATTGGTTGAAGTGTACAGGATTTCAGCAAGATGTGTGTGTTGCGTACTTTAACGCTCCGCCTGGAAAAGATGTTGTGATGCCAAACTCGCTTTCGAAAGAAGAAAGCCATCTGTGACGATGAACACTTATCAGGATCAACTAAACACTGGACTATCTAAAGTGTGGGAAATATTTATTTTGACGCGGTATGACGTCTTGGTTGCTTTACCTGTCTGTCATACAGCCTCTTGGGCAGGCCTTGGCCATTGAAAGCAGGCAATGTTCCCAGACATTTTGCAGTCAATCTGAAGATCTGGCTACGCAAGACTAATTGGTTCCTAAGTACATAAATTAGCCAAAATTTAAAAAAATAAAAAACAAAAATGAACAGAGGACATGTAGAAATCTGTGAATAACAGGCGTTCTGATGTCTAGTGAACCTGATTTCTGCAGATACAGAATCTTTGTGGGCCTCCAGTTGTAAATTATTTCAGATGAAGAACATACACTCACCTCAATACTGAAGTATCCTCTATCTACATAATCGCCCAGGAAGAGATAACGTGTATTGTCGGGGGAACCACCAACTTCAAAGAGCTTCATGAGGTCGAAGAACTGTCCGTGAACATCACCACATACTACAGGTAAAAGGGAAACAACACACAAAGGTTAGCATAGTGCATCACATTCAGTGAGTGATAGTTAACACCACCTCATGACGAAATCAATGGCAATTGTAAGCAAAGCAGTCAGCGGTAAAAGGTTTTCTGTATCACATCACATTAAAACGAATGCCATAGGGAACTGTTGGATCGTACAGAGACCAAACACTTCACTTAAATCCATCCTACCTGCATCATCTAGCCAGCAACGGCCACATGTACAAGACTGCTCTGTCACTTAGCAACAACGACACTATATCTGAAAATACAGAGGCTGGATCCATTTATAAAACAGAATGTATCTAGAGCCAGAGGGGTTTGTGACATCTATTAATTCGTGCTCAAAGGCAGCGATATCTATAGAGGACAGATGAGCTCTAATTCATCTGCATCATAAAATACCGTGGCTTGACGCACACGACGTCTCCAAGAATTAAACCTTGAAGCACAACATATTCATCAAGTAATTGAGTAAGTTTAACAAGCCCTGTTTGTCACTGATAAGATGAAGATTGCTCAGATGCGATACAGATTCTCCTGTACAATCTGTAATTGCCATTGTATGATTTTCTGTCACTTTCTTCTATCTATATGTCAAAGAAAAGAAGCAAATGGCCATAACTAATTTACAATTATGCATTTTCTCACAAACCAGAGTGACTAGAGATGGAACAAAATAGTTGACCAGTCTAGGGCTGTCACGATTCCTTGATTTAAAAAAAAAACCTTGATTGCATTTTGCCCGTGTAGACCAGCAAAATTCCAGAAGTGGTGCATTCCACAAACCATTATATTAAACATGACATATTAAACATTTAAAATCATCATAAGTGCTATTGTAAATTCACGCTACGATTCAATGAAATAAATATAAGCGATGCAGGTTTAACATATGCGCGCAGGTCACATACATGCCTCTCAGAGCAGCTCTCTTCACAGTAAATGCTGCTCCGCACAAACAGTTATCATTTACATGCGTGTAACATCCTAAACTCCATCTTTGCATATTGTTGTAAGTTTGGGTTTATTATAACATTCATCTGGAAACGCAACACATACCATTTATTTAATCAGATTTGTGAAGTAAATCATTTACAAACCAATGCAAACAAAGGAGAATACATAAAAACCTTTCTTAGTGCTAACTCTAAATTGCAATTTCAAAAAAGTTTAAACCCTCGCTCTGAGTTTACACGTTTTGACGTCCAAAAATAATTGTTAGTGACAGCCCTAGACTAGTCGTCCAATTATTGAGGTCGACCAGTTTATATAACCTAGATTTTCACTTTTGCTATATATTTTAGTGGCTTTATTTAGTGTGCCTGCATGATCCATGTGCACAGTAAACCCTCTCAAATGTTTACATTTGCCATGAATTAAAATTATTTTCATGTTATGGCCAATAAATTAACTGACAAGTTACAGTTTATATAAATATAAAACTAAAAATCAGTTGGTCTATTAATCTGTGATTAATTGAATTATCAGATCATTTCAATTATTTTTTTGTATTACCATCAATTTTAAAATATTACTACTAAAAGTATGGTAGATACCAAAAATTATTTACATGTTATGGCCAATAAATTAACTGATAAATTACAATTTATATCAAACTAAAATGAATCCTTTTAAAAGCAGAATACGTAAGATTTTTTTATTAAAATATCCAATTCCACTAGAACAGTTATATATTTTTCTGACCTGTGTACTTACATTATCCCAAATGTTTAAATGCAGAGAAATAAGCGTTTTTAACTAGTATAATGAACCGTGTCATTGCGTTACATGCCAATGACATTTTACCCCCTTGATTACACCGTTTTATTTTGTAGACAACATGGAAACACTAAAGACATTTTAATATGTTATGCATTTCATTAGACATGTGACTAATGCACAGAGTAGCATTATAACAGAACTTTCCATCCAGTATGATAAAACAGCACTGCTTTTTCCAAAAAACGCATGACCAGAACAAGCGGAAGCGACCAACTGTGACATAATAAAAGCTCCACTGCTTTCAAGCCATGTATCATGCTCGTCCTTCATTAGCAATTGCTCCAGCGTCCTTTTTTTTGCTTCCATGACTTTCAGCCCCACCCTGCTTTATACTACAATGACCTTAATAAGTCTTTAGTACATTAGCTCATCCATTCACATGATTTCTGCCCAAGTCATAACGGATTGTGTCGGCTTTGGGGATAAAGACTACAACTTCCATAATTCCACACTCAAATCACGGTGTCATGTAACTACGCCTTTGTTTTGTTGTTTGTTTTGAATATGCGCCTTCTAGCGGTGAAAACTTACGTACTGTGCCTTTAAATGCTACAAGTGAATTTAGGCATTATAAATTTACAGTGTGAAATGAATGAAATTCACAGATATTCATTTTGAGATTTGCTACAGATTACATTAGTATTCTTTAGTTATTTTTTTATTTTTAAGATTAACGTCAACTTTTGATGACAACATAGGGCTGGGCGATTAATCGAAAAATAATCGAAATCGACATTCAGAACCTATAATCGTTAAAATTTTTCCAGGAAGATTATTTCAATTACTTTCCCTTTAAAAAACACAAGCGCTCCGTTCCGTTATTCCGCCGACATGTCGATGGAGAGCTTAAACAGTATTTATACAGTAAAAAGTATTTACAGGATATACAAGGGTAATTTTATTTAGAGGAGATACTGCTTATTTTCTACTTTTAATATGAAAAACATTGAAAATTATTTATTTTGTTTCCAATAGTGCAAGTTATTTATTTTCACTAATTTAAGAAAAATGTGACTTTTCGTTTTAAGCAATGCTTGCTTTAATTTCAGTTGTTCAACACTGATGTTCAATTAATAATCATAGATAGTAGATAGTGTGTTTCCTTCAATTATTTTAAAATCAAGTAATGCACCCTTCATCCAAAAATCTCTCGCTTGTAATATGTGAGCATATTTACTGTACAAAACTTGTCAGTGAACTATGAGGGCAAAAAAATAAATATTATATAAATATAATTAAATATAATTTTATTAATAAATAAAATAATCGTTCATTAATCGTAATCGGGTTAAAATGTTCAATTAATCGAGATTTTGATTCTAAGCCAAATTGCCCAGCCCTATGACAACAAAGGTAATATATATTAAAAAATATGGGAAAGGTGCAAGCAGAATTAAATATCTAATATTGGCTGTCTGATACAAAACCAATTGATCTAATAAAAATCTAAATAAATGACAGGCATCACATTTATTTTATAGTAAAGCTGAATGTAGACAGGAAATTACTATCATTCAGTCAGGGTCTGGTGCACTCAAAACCAGATCTAATATAAAAGACTTTCTTTACAGCAATTAGCCGACTTGTCATTCAGGCAACCCTCCATTTAGTTGATTAGTTTCTGCATATCCCTTCTAGTGTCCACTGAAGCATCTCTGACCACATTCCACTACAGAATTTGTGACTGTTTCCTGTGTTGCGCTCCACTGATCTGCAGACAGTATCTGTCATTATAAACCAATGGCACTGACACCGATCTCCATATCAGTCAGTTTGCCACGGCTGATTCTCCACAGCGACAGTTTGTAACACTAAATCAGGCAATCTCTGCAAAGAACTCAAAAGCAATGCTAATATGGTGTGCCCAATAAAAACTGTTTTCACAGATGGAGTATGGGCCTACTTGAAAAGTTACTTATCAACCAAACCAATCGTTTTATGATTTATTATTTTATTGTTGGCTAAAGGTACACACACTGATGCCAATGAAGTGTAATAATGAATATTTGAAACGCTGCATGAAGTTTCCATGAGGAAAAACACCTTTTTTTTTCTTAGGAACTAGGTTCAGTCACAGCAAAACAAAACCACAATTCAGAACAAAGTTCATTTTAATTAAGACAGATGGTCATCTCCCTCAAACCCTGCTAAAGATGTGTTCTTGCTTTCTTACCAGTGATTGGTGCCTCCACCTCTAGCATGCACTTTTCCTGCCTTAGGATGTTGGCACCGTCGTTTATAATGCGCAGCGCAACCTCCTCCTCCACACGCCCCTCTTTGGTTAAATGGTTCTTCAGTATCTCGGCATTTGGCTTACCATCCACAAACAGGTCCTTTATTGTCAGCCGCTGGTGAGGGGGCAGTGGCACTGCTGTGGGTACAACAAGAACAAAATATCAGTTGACACTGTGCACAACTTTTACAACATTAACAAGGCAGCTGCAACAATGGAAACAAGCTTCAGTTATAGTGTAGAAGAGGAGATAAAAAGTGGTTCATGCCCACTTGGAGCGATAAAAGATAAAGAATAAAACTTCATTTAATTATTCTAAAAAGTATCTAAATAATTATAAATATCGGACCGATATTAGAGTCAACCGATAACAGCTTCAAATGTAAATATCGACATCGGCCCACTATGAAAAATTAGGCCGATACGTCTTGCCGATAAGAGGAATAACTCACATGTGCTCAAGGCTGTTGGCCTACTTCATAAATAGTTTATTTATAGCAATTTTTTAAGTTTCAATGTACTGTCATTATAAAAGTAGTTCATTATTGTTCATTTAATTCTAACAAATAAGTTCTTGTTAAAAACTAACCAAAATTAATAGCTTATAATTTCCACACAGGAGATACTTGTTGTTTCCAAACAAAAGGAACCACAAACCAGTCTTAAGTATCACAGGTATATTTGTAGCAATAGCCAAAAATACATTGTATGGGTGAATCAAAATGATCAATTTTTGTTTTATGCCAAAATCATAAGGATATTAAGTAAAGATCATGTTCCATGAAGATATTTTGTAAATTTCCTACTGAAAAATATCAAAACGTATTTTTTCTATTAGTAATACGCATTGCTAAGAACTTCATTTGGACAATTTTCTCAGTATTTAGATTTTTTTTGCACCCTCAGATCTCAGATCTTTCAATAGTTGTATCAAATACCAAATGCCGTCCTATCTTACCAAACCATATATCAATGAAAAGCTAATTTATTCATCTTTCAGATTATCTATAAATCTCAATTTTTAAAAAAAATTGACCCTTATGACTGGTTTTGTGGTCCAGGTTCACATATACAGTATCGGCTATCAGCCAAAATAAGTTTAAAAATATCGGCATAACGGATATCGTCAAAAGTCCAATATTGTGCATCCCTACTTGATACGCATATGTAAGACCTCAATCTGAGGTCCCATGAGAAAAATCATAAAGTCTGGTCACTGTGTAGCACTATAAAAAGACAAAAACATAAAAATGGCTATAACTGCGCATCTGTTAGTACGACTGACTTAAAAGTTCATGTGCCGTGTCTGTGTCTGTGTATGAGCATATTCGTGTATCTCGAAAAGGTCACACTTTATATTAGGTGGCCTTAACTATTATGTACTTGCATCAAAAAATAAGTACAATGTACTTAATGTGGTCATATTGCATTGCAAAACACGTTTGCTTCTATTAAGGTGGGATACGGGTAGGTTTAAGGGTGGGTTAGGGTGTAAGGGATGGGTCAACAGTGGTAATTACAGAAATTAATTACAAATGTAATTACATATAGGTTTTTAAAAAAAAAAAAAAGATGATAAGTACAATGTGAAAACATGTATGTACACAATAAGTACATTGTACTAAATTATTAATTTAAATGTAAGTACATAGTAGTGGGACCATCGAAAAACATGGACACCATCAACCAATAAATTGAGCACAAATTAGAAATGACATGTTTGAGAAATTTGAAAAAAAATTGGCCTCTGCGGGGGCAATATCGCATTTTTCAAGCATGTAAACGACTGTATATTGCACAGTGTTTCACATAAGATATCCATATTATATGTGACCCTGGACCACAAAACCAGTCATAAGGTTAAATTTTACAAAACTGAGATGTATACATCATATGAAAGCTCAATAAATAAGTTTTTTATTGATGTATGGTTTGTTAAGATAGGACAATATTTGGCTGAGATACATCTATTTGAAAATCTGGAATCTGAGGGTGCAAATAAATCAAAATACTGAGAAAATCACCTTTAAAGTTGTCCAAATTAAGTACTTAATGCATATTACTAATCAAAAATTACATTTTGATGTGTTTACAGTAGGAATTTTACAAAAAATCTTCATGGAACATGATCTTTACTTAATTTCCTAATGATTTTTGGCATAAAAGAAAAATCAATAATTTTGCCCCATACCATGTATTTTTGGCTATTGCTACAAATATACCCCAGCGACTTAAGACTGGTTTTGTGGTCCAGGGTCACATATAAAAGATCTCATTCTGAACAACTTTGCCTCAACAACCACTGCTGTCAATCATGTTTAATTATTCAAGATTAAAAAAAAAAAAAAAAAACTACTTTCGCGAACTAGTTCTATGGTTTTTGCTTAAGAAAACCACTGCAGTACAATATTCTGTAGGTCTAATAAAAAAAAAGGTGAAATTTACACTTTGGTTAGATATAACAGAGTCATTTAGAAAATGGGCTTGGCCAAATATACTCAAAAGCCTATAAATCCAAAACTAAAACTCAAAGCATCATAAAAGTAGGTTAACAAATGCAACTTGTGAAGCATGGCGAATTTTACAAAAATTGTTTTAATATGCTGACTTGGTGCTCAAACTGTTTGAAAACTGTTGTGGTGCTTGATTTTTATTAAACTACATAAAAATGTTGTTACAGTCACTTTACACATTCATTTTTTTTCCTTTTTCATTAATTCATCACACTTGGATGTTCGTTGCAATACGGAAAACATCTGTCACGACTAACTGCATTTTAAAAACAAAGTTTTACATGTTTTTTAATCCTTAAAAAAAAGTATTTATTTACAAGTAGTAACTTTTTTTACAAGTTAGATAAAGAAGTTAATGATTATATTATTAGCCATTAATGAATTCTAAGTCATAACAAGAAAGTAATAATCAACTAATCGGTTCATCCATAAAACCATTGCACACATTTGTTGACTCTCGCTCCCGAGGATGCATCTTTGAGGAAAAAAAAAACAAAAAAAAAACAAGGTCACAGACGTGTATTTTCAGATCTGCTCTTTATTAGTTTGTGCTACTCTCTGGAGCATCATGACATTTGCTGCTGCTGGGGCTAATAAGAAAAGTTATGGTATCATGAGGATTCTATTGATTCAGCTCTCAGGTTTAACCTTCACAGATGCGAAAGGATCCCGAGATGTCGCGCAATAATCCCTCACCTGCGCTGAACTACGGGGTAATCTAACTCCACCAAATCCCTCAGCGAAAGTGCAGAAGTTGCCATAGAGAAGGCTGCGGCTCAAGACATCTTCAATAATGAGATGGGAATTTTGGATGATTCAAGGTTCCTTAGAAGCTTAAGAGCTTCTAGGTGATGTAAACAGATGTATTTCAAGGTAATAAGCACAGATTTATCAAGAGTATAGCATCCTAATATCTGTCTTTTCTGTCTCCGTACCCACTGAAGAATTCATTATTGAATGAAGTGAGAAGCGTGTCTGAAGTTCTCAAACACCGTGAAGAAAACAGGAAGCCGTGTGAACGGCCAGGGCCCCTGGCACAGTCTTTTCCCTCAAGACTATCACAAAAGCTAGGGTTGACGCGGCTGCTTCCACCACGACTTCATTTGCATGCATCCGCCATAGTGTGTTTTGGCTGCTCAGCCTCCGGCTCTGAATGTCTGCTTGATCGATAGCCAGCGAGCGCCCATATGTTTCAAAGGAAGTCAGAGTTGATCTTAATTTTATGGAAAGTGGGTTTTAAAACTATGGCGCGATTGCTGATGCTGTAACTAAAGACATCTGCGAAGCGTTTCCTAGGGAACGAGCAGCTGTCTGGCGGCACCGAGAGGTGCACCCGAGTCAGAGTTTGACAACACTCCCGTTAATCTGGCGGTTCTATTAAACGTGCCCAGAATGCCAGAGCAAATGATGTCTGAGCCCTCAACCATTAGGGATTCAAATCAAGCCACTGGATCCCACAACCAATCAGCACGAGGAGACTGAAACAGTGAGGCGATGTCTAATTAAAACGCGTCATGGTTTCAAACTTCTTACTCAAACAAAAATTCCCAGCATTCCAAAACATGGCAAACGCCAAAGCTTATGAAATATCTCTTCATGTGGCCAAAGTTCAAACTCTTTGATTTTAATCTCTCTAAAGAGGCCACACCCTAGGCATGTGTCAATATTTACAAAGTACTTCCGTTCAGAACGCCACTATTGACAAATCAGTCAAACTGAAGACATTTTGATCAGGTTTTTGCCTTTTGTCAAATTCATTTCTGAGCAGATGGTGACACCTGAAACAAAACATAGGCTTTCAAAATTTTTAAAGGTGAGGGACCTATTTACCAATATAAAGGCAGCTGTGTTTTCATTTACAAAGACTGACAGAGTGACTGTTAATGTTAGATATACACTACTGCTCAAAAGTTTGGGATCGGTATGATTTTTTTATGTTTTTTTAATAGAAGTCTCTTATGCTCATCAAGGCTGCATTTACTTGAAAAAAACAGCAATACTGCAAAATGTTATTACAATATAAAAGTAATGTTTTTTAATTTTAATATACTTTAAAATAGAATTTATTCCTGTGATGCAAAGCTGAATTTTCATCAGCTGCTACCCCAGTCGTAAGTGTCACATGATCCTTCAGAAATCATTCTAATATGCGGATTTATTATTAGAATTATCAATGTTGGAAACAGTTGTGCTGCCAAATAGAACAGCATTTATTTAAAATATAAATATTTTCTAACAATGTAAATCTATGCTATCAGTTTTTATTAATTTAACACATCCTTGGTGAAAAGTATTAATTTCTTTAAAAAATAAAAATAAAAACGTACTGACCCCAAACTTTTGAACAGTAGTGAATGCTGTTAGAAAACCCTTCGATTTTAAATAAATGCTGTTCATTGATCAAGGAATCCTAAAAAAAATAAAAAAGTATCACAGGGTCCAAAAAAATATTAAGCAGCACAACTGTTTTCAAAATTGATAATTAATTAGCATATTAGAATGATTTTTGAAGGATCATGTGACATTGAAGACTGGAGTAATGATTCTGAAAATGTAAGTTTAATTACAGATATAAATACAATTTTAATGTATATATAAAAAAACATTGATTTACATCATAATAATATTTCACAATATTACATTTGTTCCTGTATTTTTGATCAAATTAACACAGCTTTAATGAGTATAAGAAACTTCTTTAAAAAAAAAAAAACATTAAAAATCTTACCGATCCCAAACTTTTAAGCAGTGCATAAAATCTAAATACTGTTCAAAAGTTCATTTAGTAAAAAACAGTTTTAATGGGAAATATTACAATGTAAAATTATGCTTCTATTGTAATGGCAAAGCTCAATTGCGACTCTGGACCACAAAACCAGTCATAAAGTTAAATTTTTTGAAATTGAGATTTATACATCATTTGAAAGCTGAATAAGCTTTCTGAGATACAACTATTTAAAAATCTGCAATGAAACAAGATATTGAAATTTAAAAAAAAAAAATCATCTTTAAAGTTGATGCTTGTCCAAATGAAGTTCATAGAAATGCATATTACTAACCAAAAACTGCATTTTGATATATTTACAGTAGGAAATTTACAAAATATCTTCATGGAACATCTTTATTTAATATCCTAATGATTTTTGGCTATTGCTACAAATATACCCCTGCTACTTGAGACTGGTTTTGTGGTCCAGGGTCACAATTGTGTGCAGCCATTACTCCAGTCTTCAGTTTAGTGTTGGAATGATCCTTCAGAAATCATTCCAATATTCTGATCTGGTGCTCAACATGTCTTATTATAATTTCATAGCAATCAACTTACTGGTTTGAAATTTCAAATTCATTTAATCTGAATGGACTGTTGCTTTGGATAGAAATATCTGTCAAAGCCATGAATTGTGACTGAAATTATGACTGAAGACTATGGTAAATGACAATCTAACACTTCCGCTTTTGGCATGAAAACATAACCCAAACATTTCAATCATTATGATATCCTCAGGAGTAAACACGATGGCTTCGACAGCTTAAAAAAAGAAAGCTGTGCTATCATGAACACATGCTACAGTACAGCAGAACGTACCAGATTTAGTCAAAAACCATCTCATCCACACTAAATAAAATACTGTATGCAGTAAGGAGATAACACGGGAGAAGGAAGAGAGCTGACGACTCCATCTCACCTGAGTTAAGGATTTGTACAATATGAGCTCATTGTCATAAGGACATAAACGAACATTATCTATACTCTGACTGCTGAGGAGTATAAATAAACCGTAAGCAGCCCCGGGTCCAAAACACGGGCTGGGAATAGTGACGGTAAGCTGGGTACGAGGCAAGCACTAAGAACAGATTAGGCAAAGCCTTTATTAGCCAGGGATTCCAGGTTCAGAGTCTGTTTATTTAGGGACTCCTCCTACTGCAAACAACATCCTGACCCTAAAGTTCAAAAGAGAGGATGGAGGGTTAAGACCGAAGTGAGGAAACGTCAACAAACTTATGCTACAAAAATTCTGTGGGATGCTTTAAACCTTCATTAAAGACAAATACAGTGATTGCACAAATCATTTCAATATCTTTTTCACAGCTGATAAGAGCGTAAAACATACAGACAAAGACACATATGGTGCGAGAAGAGCACGACTCACAGATCCTCAATCTTAGTTTTAACATTTGCATATGGCACAGTTCTGAACCAAACGTTTTGCATTTCAGTGTTACCAAGGACAGGCTCTGCCTACAGGATGACATTTCGTGACATGGACAGTCAGGGCTTTTCCAGCCCTGCATACAGTCGTGGCCAAAAGTTTTGAGAATTACATAAATATTGGAAATTGGAAAAGTTGCTGCTTTAGTTTTTATAATAGCAATTTGCATATACTCCAGAATGTTATGAAGAGTGATCAGATGAATTGCATAGTCCTTCTTTGCCATGAAAATTAACTTAATCCCGAAAAAAACTTTCCACTGCATTTCAATGCTGTCATTAAAGGACCTGCTGAGATCATTTCAGTAATCGTCTTGTTAACTCAGGTGAGAATGTTGATGAGCACAGGGCTGGACTTATGTCAGGCTAATTGGGTTAGAATGGCAGACTTGACATGTTAAAAGGAAATCATTGTTCTTCCATTGTTAACCATGGTGACCTGCAAAGAAACGCGTGCAGCCATCATTGCGTTGCATAAAAATGGCTTCACAGGCAAGGATATTGTGGCTACTAAGATTGCACCTAAATCAACAATTTATAGGATCATCAAGAACTTCAAGGAAAGAGGTTCAATTCTTGTTAAGAAGGCTTCAGGGCGTCCAAGAAAGTCCAGCAAGCGCCAGGATCGTCTCCTAAAGAGGATTCAGCTGCGGGATCGGAGTGCCACCAGTGTAGAGCTTGCTCAGGAATGGCAGCAGGCAGGTGTGAGCACATCTGCACGCACAGTGAGGCCAAGACTTTTGGAAGATGGCCTGGTGTCAAGAAGGGCAGCAAAGAAGCCACTTCTCTCCAAAAAAAAAACATCAGGGACAGATTGATCTTCTGCAAAAAGTATGGCGAATGGACTGCTGAGGACTGGGGCAAAGTCATATTCTCCGATG
Organism: Garra rufa; assembly: GCF_049309525.1. Lineage (NCBI taxonomy): Eukaryota > Metazoa > Chordata > Actinopteri > Cypriniformes > Cyprinidae > Garra > Garra rufa. Next base: position 36,473,403 of record NC_133365.1, on the reverse strand, counting down.
AAGCCTCTTTCCGATTGTTTGGGGCATCTGGAAAAAGGCTTGTCCGGAGAAGAAAAGGTGAGCGCTACCATCAGTCCTGTGTCATGCCAACAGTAAAGCATCCTGAGACCATTCATGTGTGGGGTTGCTTCTCATCCAAGGGAGTGGGCTCACTCACAATTTTGCCCAAAAACACAGCCATGAATAAAGAATGGTACCAAAACACTAGGGCTGTCGCGGTTAAGGAATTTCCCTTGCGGTAATTTTGAGTGGCTCAGTAGCGCGGTATGCGGTATTACCGCCATATAACTGTGTGTAGGCTGTTACAATGTAAGGTCATATTCAGAAATCAATAAACCGAAACCAAATCGCGTTGATATATGAAGTGAAGTAAACAGTACTTACATAGAAACCTAGCCAGTAAGAAATGCAAATTTTGAAGAAAAATGTCAGACATACTTAGAGGCTTTGCATCTGAAATCTTCGTGTATATAACAGTTAGCGCGCACCCTCGAGTCTGACTGGACAAGAGACTTTCTGTCAGTATTTCACCTGCGTGTTTTAGGCGAGCTGTCAGTGAGTGCAGTTTCATTTTTACGCCACAAGATGGAGGCAAGAGACTATCTTTGAGTAAGTCTAATCCGTTCATTCAACTATACGTTCAAAAACGCTTATTTATTCAAAGAGAGACGTAATGAAACACGATGTTGAAATCATTTTAACTTTAATCGCCACTTTTAAAGGCTCAGCTGACCAGCAGAGCACCGATGTTAAGACAGAGATTTCACTTTCCTTGGACATGACAAGCTAGTTTCACATACATACTCAATCTGAAAGACAGACGCAGGTAATCGCACAAGCTCAGTCGATCTCTCTCTCATTCGCTGTCTGTTTAGGCTTGTTAAGTGCATATCTACTGAGCCTCATAATAAACACATTATGTTATCATTACTAACTTATTACTAATTTAATATTCAGCGCACAGGCATTAAGTGAGAAGGGCAAATCCTTAGGAAAAAAGAAAACAGGCAAATATCGCGGTTGCTGCGGTTGTTGCATTCCTCTGCGGTTATGCACGTCAATAGCGCGGTATTGCGATATTGCGGTTATCGCGACAGCCCTACAAAACACCCTCCAACAGCAACTTCTTCCAACAATCCAACAACAGTTTGGTGAAGAACAATGCATTTTCCAGCACAATGGAGCACCGTGCCATAAGGCAAAAGTGATAACTAAGTGGCTCGGACCAAAACGTTGAAATTTTGGGTCCATGGCCTGGAAACTCCCCAGATCTTAATCCCATTGAGAACTTGTGGTCAATCCTCAAGAGGTGGGTGGACAAACAAAAACCCACTAATTCTGACAAACTCCAAGAAGTGATTATGAAAGAATGGGTTGCTGTCAGTCAGGATCTGGCCCAGAAGTTGATTGAGAGCATGTCCAGTCGAATTGCAGAGGTCCTGAAAAAGAAGGGCCAACACTGCAAATACTGACTCTTTGCATAAATGTCATGTAATTGTCGATAAAAGCCTTTAAAACATACAAAGTGCTTGTAATTATATTTCAGTACATCACAGAAACAACTGAAACAAAGATCTAAAAGCAGTTTAGCAGCAAACTTTGTGAAAACTAATATTTGTGTCATTCTCAAAACTTTTGGCCACGGCTGTACAACTAGACGCTAGGCAGCCTACAAGTGTTCACTCAAAACCTGGAAATTTGAAAGGCAAATTGGTTCCTGCGCTGACCTACTAATGTGCTATTAGCAGCTCGATTTTTTTCTTGCTTCTCAACCCAACAATAAACTTTTCAAACCCATTCGAACCCAGTAAAGAACAAAACTTTTCAGCTTCTGTGACACTATTTTTATGTAATATCTGCGTGAGCAAATGCACACAGAAAGAGTTAGCAAGCACAGACGTCTTATCAAATGTAATTTGGCTAGGTTTACCGGGTTTGACCTTATTGGGTAAACTAGTTACACAGTGAGTCTTATTTAGATCATTGTTATAAAAGCAAAAACTTGTTTTCCTTTACAATATTTTCCAGTAAGCCAGAAATGTATGCAATCACAGATGGATCTAACTGAAAACACTCCCTGAAATCTGTTTTGAATTAAAAAGTGTTCAATGGAGTTTCAGTATAACTAACATGTCATAACCAAAGTTAGACAGATGAAACAAGATTGAATTTTTCACAAAAATGAAAAGCAAATTGTGAGTGACAGGTGTAAAGTCTGTTCAACAGGCTTTAAAGTTATTATCTTCAGTGTTGATTCATTCAGCTGACAAAAAAATGTTTCTGCCAACAACAAAAAAAAAAAATTCCTGGTGACAAACCTCTGGAAAAATGCGTTGTGAAAATAATACAGTACCGCACAGACTATGTCTATTCCTCACTGCCTTGCTTTCACTACAATGAATTTTAAATATTTAATAAATATTTCTATTAAATAAATGACTGAGCTGGTGTTAAAACCTAGAGGAGCCTTGCATCCTGAACCCCATTTTAAAACCACTACTGCATGCTAATTCACATGGTTTTCTTTAGGAAAGTTCTCAAAGCTGATCCAAATAGGTAATGTGAAGCATGTGTGTTTCAATTTACTCCATATTATTTATACCACAAATAATGATAAGCCCCTGCAAGGACGGGCTGACAGGAGCACATTGCTGGTTTTAAAAACCAGGCTTGCTTTATACTCAAGACAAAAAAGATAACCACTGATAAAAATGCAATGATTCTGAGCTCATACACCAGGTGTGTAGCCAGAAATGTTCATATTTTACATGCATGAGCCAGAATCAAGGGTCACTCCCACTTTTACAGTCCAGGCATGGCTGATCTCCAAAACAACAACAGCTTTACCTCAACCCATCTTTAAGCTGTTGTCAATACTAAATGATTTAACGAGCAATTTGATTGATTGATAGTTGAAAATCAATGACCTGCATTTCAAGTCTATATTTGTATTTATAATATAAAAGAGGATGCTCTACTCTTGAGTTGAAATGGGTGCACTTGGTGAATCAGTGATAGGAACGTTTATTGCCAAGATTATAAAACAAAGTTAATTAAATTTAGTGGCGTTAAAATCTACATTTACAGTGTGGGCAATCAACAAAACCTGGAACAGGCGTCAGCCTGCCAAGAAATGATTCAGATGAATCAAATGACTGGCGAATCAAATGATTCACCAAAATACCAGAGTGGGAATCCGTTAGAATCAACTGTAATTACCTGTCTAGACACTTCATGATACACAAACTGAAATTAACTTACTTTTAATGATTCGTTCAGTCGTCGAGAGCTTTTCCTTCGGCTCTTTAGTCGACATCTTCTCACAGTTCAGTCAGGATTTATTAGCCAGTAAATGAGCAAAGATATTCTCCGTGTTTGCTGGAGCCAGTCCGAGGAAGAAGAGCTCGCAGAGTGGCCAGTGACTCCAAAGGGTCCGAGAACTGAAATTGAGAGCAGCGGGCAGGTTTACACGGCTAATTTAGTCAGCACTGAACAACAGTTGGGCACACGGGTCACAGGGCAGCATAATAACATCGCCAGCAGCAGACACACCGATTTGAACGCCTGCCCTCGCTGACAGAAACCCAACCACCGATCGTCGTTGATAAACTAGTAGAATCGAGTCCGGTCTCGGTGTTTTCCTGCTGACATTGACCTATCTATCTAGCAATCAGGCTTTTCTCTTCTATCAGATATCTTGGGCTCGTAGCAACGGGAGCCAGCGACACAAGATGATTAGGGTTTGGTGCGCAATCTTGAACGTTAATCCGATTTTCCACTTTTCAGAGTCAGAATGTCAACTCGCCAGTTTAGCTAGACACTCATAAGAGAGTTCGGCATAATAATAACGTGCCGAACCGCGCTGATTTGTCTTAATAAACATATGTCCTGTCGTGTGAGAACAGCGATTGCGCGATCTACCCGCCCACTCGAGCTAACCATATGGCTAGCAGTAACTTCCAATCACACTCTCGTTCCCCAGCTCCTCAGATTAAACGCTAATCTCTAAACCTCAGACGGATTTCCTGCAATATGGCGGAGTTGTGGCTCTCGACGCGCTGGCGTAGGCGTGACGTAGCACGTAAAACTTGACACGTGCGATGCAGATGGTTAAATGGGTCGTGCTGGAGGTCCCTCGGTGTGGTCAGGGCGTAACTGAGGCGATGCTCTGCAGAGGAAAGCAGAAAAACTAGAGAGAAAGCAGTCTATAAAAGTTGGTATGATGTATATATTTTAAACTCACACTGTAGGCCTGTTGCCACCAAGGATAAACTTTTAAGGGGCACTTTTGTCAAAAATGTTCTTACAGGATACTGTATCATAGCATATTCATGTATCATGTTAATTTGTACTTTTTTCATTTTATGTGCAGCACACTTCAGGCCATGAATGGATTACAAATCATCAAATGATCATTTGCATGAGTTTGAATGTTGCTTAGGGTCAAAAGGTCATTTAAACTGGTTTCTGTAGTGATCATGGTTTTTCAAACTGGGTCAGGGAACACCTATAGGGAATGAAGGGGTGCAAAAAATATTATTATTAAAATATATTTAAATTGAGTATGTTTTAACTTTTTTTCTTATAATACATTATTTAAAATTAAATCTAACGGTTCAAACTTAACAATTGCATTAACTGCATTTTTTTCTCACTCTTTTTGTCATGTTTCTAAAAAAAATATTGTGGAAAAAGTGTTCATCTCAGATATACTATGAACTATGTGTTTTATATATTTTATTTTATATCAGAAACCGAAACAGTGTGTGTACTTATTATGATTATTTCGGTAATCTGGCAGTGCAAAAAGAAAATCCTTGAAATGTTTATCATTTAGTTTATCAGCAAGAAATGCCATTTATTCTATCAGATAAAGACTGTCATTGTCTTCTTAAGAAAAAAACAAAATGTTCTTAAGAACATATTTGAGAACTTTTCAAGAACTGCACTCAGGAACATTCTTACGAACTTCTTGGAATTTGTCTTAAGTTAGGAAATTTTTTAAGACAAATTCCAAGAAGTTCGTAAGAAAGTTCCTGAGATTTTCATGAATCTGGCCCCTGGAATGCTTTTCACCTTTTTTGGCATTCAATTTTTCCCATATAAAAAAACAAAAAACACCTTGGAAAAAAATAGTCTTTTTCCAAAAAACTTTCATGTATGCAAACTGTATAATTCTCATATTGTATTTTCAGAAAGTTTTGGAATAATTGTCCTCTCCCCAAATTTGTCACTATTGAAACAGTAATAATTTTATTAACTAATAAATAATTTAATTAGAAGGGTTATATTGATATTAAGGGTTACATATTTTAGAGGTAAATCAATAACAATTACATTTTTAACAATATTTCAAGTGTAATTTCAAAGTTAAGGATTCATTAGTTTGAATATACACTGACCCAAAAACTAACATTTTAGTTGACAATTCAGTATAGTTTATTTTTGACAAAACGTCCCTTGTTTCCGTCAGGACATCACAGTTTCTGTAGTGACAGTAATGTTTTGGTAGCGACCACATCATATTACAGAATTTTAACTTGCATACTAAAACACATACTAAAATACAAAAAAATTGCACTACTGTACTAAAATTTTATTTCCCCCAAATAAACAATTCTATTTTCCTTTTTTTGTCACTACCGAAACAATGATGACGTGACAATTTTAGATACTTTTGAACCTAACTCAAAGATGCTAATAAGCACATGGTTAGCTAGCACAGTTCTGAACAGTGGTACAGATATAAAAAAAACTAAATGTTTTGGAATAACTCCCAAAAAGTGTGCTTAATTGCAGAAAAAAAAGGTTTGACAGTGACATTCCTTAAAGTTACACACAGCTTTTTCAGACTTTTGAACACATTTATCTCAAAATGAAGGGGTCTTTCTACTCACACCATATAACTATGAGAGAGGGGGACACAGGAATATTTTCTGATCATAAATGAAGAGGTGTAATTAAAATCAGTCTTAGCCAATGGACTAAAACATTGTTTTATATAAATAAAATACTTTTTTGAACTTAAAATAAAGATAAAAAAAAAAAAATATATATATATATATAAAGCTTACTTATATTTTAAATATTATCATGGGTTTCAATAGATAATAGAAGAATCTTAGTAAACATCTAAATTTGTTGTTTGGTTGTGGGACAGCAGTTTGCACCAACTGTGGATACTGTGGATACCACTAGTTTTTCTACTTTGTGTGCACGGTGTGAATTCTCAATGTGTCTAAAAAATCAGTTTAGCTGGTAAACAATATTTCAGTACCATCAGCAACTATACACACCCAATGTTGGAGCAAACATGAACATCACATCACTGCTATTTTTCCTTTTTCCTAAAAGTATTAAAATATTCGTAAAATGGAAAGATTTACTAAGATGTTAATAAAAAAAAGAAAACACGTATCTTTGTCACAGCGGCAGCAGGAATACCAAGTCAAAATTTTGAGAGAGGAAATATGACACTACTTTTGTACTCACACTTGCATCCACTAGAGGGAGTCAAATTCTTTGTTAGGGCCTATATCAGATTTATTTTTTTCTATATATAGAGCTACACTACCGGATTTTGAACAGTAAGATTTTTAATGTTTTTAAAGAACCCTCTTCTGCTCACCAAGCCTGCATTTATTTGATCCAAAATACAGAAAAAAGCAGTAACATTGTGAAATATTTGTACTATTACGTTTTAAAATGTATTTTATTCCTGTGATCAAAGCTACATTTTAGCTAAAATTTCCACTCACATGCTCCTTCAGAAATCATTCTAATGCTGTTCAAGAAACATTTATTAATTATAATTATAATTATCAATATTTGAAACAGTTGAGTTTTTATTTTAGGATTCTTTGATGAATAAAAAGATCAGCATTTATCTGAAATAAAAAGCTTTTGTAACATTATACACTATATCATTCAAAAGCTTGAAGCCAGGATAATTATTTTCATTCTTATTGCTAATTATTACTTTTATTTAGCAAGGATGCTGTAAATTGTTCAAAAGTGATGAAAAAGACATTTATCTGAAATGGAAATCTTTTGTACCATTATAAATGTCATTCTTCTGAACTTTCTATTAATCAAAGAAACCTGAAATTTTTTTTTACTCGGCTGATTTCAACATAATAATAATAATAATAATAATAATAATAATAATAATAATAATAATATCAAATGTTCTCTGAGCAGCAAACCAGAATTTTAGAATGATTTCTGAGATCATGTGACTGGAGTAATCATGCAAAAAATTCAGAAATTACATTTTAAAATATATTATTAAATTATTATTATTAAATAGTAAAAATATAAATTTTACTGTGTTTGCTGTACTTCAAATAAATGCAGGCTTAGTGAGCATAAGAGACTTCTTTAAAAAAACATTAAAAATCATTAAAGAAAAAAAGACTGGAAGTATATATGTGACCCTGGACCACAAAACCAGTCTTAAGTCGCTGGGGTATATTTGTAGCAATAGCCAAAATACATGGTATGGGTCAAAATTATAGATTTTTCTTTTATGCCAAAAATCATTAGGAAATTAAGTAAAGATCATGTTACATGAAGATTTTTTGTAAAATTCCTACTATAAATATATCAAAATGTCATTTTTGATTAGTAATATGCATTGTTAAGAACTTAATTTGAAGAACTTTAAAGGTGATTTTCTCAGTATTTTGATTTTTTTGCACCCTCAGATTCCAGATTTTCAAATAGATGTATCTCGGCCAAATATTGTCCTATCCTAACATTTATTAGCTCTTATTTATTGAGCTTTCATATGTATACATCTCAGTTTTGTAAAATTTAACCTTATGACTGGTTTTGTGGTCCAGGGTCACATATAGTATTTTCAATCATTAAAAAGCACATAACCCTCATTCCTGAATAAAAGTCATGGAAAGGTTGAACACACTGAAAAGTAATGGGATATCATTTATTATTTTTAAAATAGAGATGTCAGTTCCATTTACCATGTCTACCACTTTGAACAGACATTACCTAGCACTTAGTCTGCATATTTTACATTAGGAAAGTACAAAACGCTATTTTATTGCTAGCAAAAGCATACAGCCAAGTTACCTTTCACAAACCTAGCGATCATTTCTAATTATACCTAAGACAAAGAACGACCGTGTTTATACACAAACAAACAAACAGTTTTCAAGCGTGGAAGCTGGTTTTTCCAGATAGTTGGCAATCCTGTCATAGTCCATGATGATTTTCACAGGCATTTAGCCGATGTCTAGACATAATGCGGCCTGATTCATGAAGAACCCAGATAATTCCATCTCTCGATCTGGTGCTCATCAGCATCAACGCAATGAAGCAGATACCCAACCCAAGTCTGACAAACAGAGTGATTGAATTCAAACATACTAACATCATCTGGGTTCAGCTCATTTAATGAATGTAGTAGCACCAGTATTTAAAGAGAGGAATTTATCCAAACAAATGTTAACGTCCTGAATCCTGAAATCGAGGCAATGTAATTATGGCTCTAACTGGTAAAACATAAACAACAGATATTTAGTTAAAGAGCACTTGGAAGGATGTACCTGTATAAACAGCATATATTTTCAAAGAGAAATTTATAGACAATAATAAACTTGCTATAGAACAGTGAAGTCCTCTTTTGAATACCCAGCGTAGGCACAAAGTGGCTATTCCAGCGGTAGACATACTTAAACTTGATTCAGGGTGAAAATAAAAGCCAAGAATAAAGGTTATACTATACACACCTGATGGTGTAGGCAAGTCAAGTTATGGGTCAAAAAAAAAAAAGTTTAACTTTTATGGCTATATTAGTTTGAATATATTAATATCAATTAAAATGTGGGGCTTATGGAAAGGAAGCACATCTCCACTGAACATCTTCACGCCAGATGGCAAAAATAAACACGAGGAGGATTACAGTGTTATGTATAAACATTAAAATGGTAAATTATGCATCAGCATCAGTTTAAGTATGCACGGTAATGACAGTACAAGCATGTAAGCTTGACAAATGTTCACAATCAAGCCTGAAATCTTTTTTCAGACACATTACCGATCATTCTCACTCCTTTCAAATTCTAGCCAATAAGCTCTTTCCGTTAGCACAAATTTGCTCGTATTTGAGACATAAGGCCCACTCCGTTGTAGCGGTACCAAATTATTTCACCGACTCAGATTTGTATTTAAATCGCCCAACCAGAACAAAACTGGATCCACTGGAAAAACAAACAGCATCTTTGTTTGAGCAAAAAATGGTTTTGTTTCTTCCCCTCAAAAAACTCAGCACAGTTCGGTCTCAGTCTCTTTGCATAGGCATTAGCTTTTCATTAAAGCAGCTTTTTCAGGTATGAAATGTCAGAAGATATTAAAGTGGTTGAACTGACATATTAGCATGAACTTGACAACTCCAACGGAAATTAAAACATCAAATCGTAGCTCTTCGTATCTGTCTGGATGGCCTTACTTTGATATCTTCATTATGTATGGAGGCCCCTGAGGCTCACATAAAACTTTTTTACTTGATCTAATGCTACTGAGAAGGGCACGACTTCATAACCAGCCATGACTGATCAAATACAAAAGTAGTCTAAAGTGCAAATTGAAGATCCTGTTGCAGATGCCCTTTTGATTGCAGAAAAGTCTTGTTAATTTTACACTTGACAAGACTTGGCGCACAATATTTTATAACATGCAGCTTGAAGGACCTATAAAAGGCTTGAATGAATGTCCAGTGTGCATTTTTTTCCATAGACCGTAATGTCCCGCTCACTGCATGATGAAGCCTGGCTGGGGTGCCATGCGTGGAGGGGGTCTCTGGGGCAGGGGTGGGGCGTACTGCTGCATGTACATGCTGGGGTATCCCTGGTTAAGAACGGGCTGCATGTTTCCGACTCTAGGGGGAATAGGGGGGTATGGAGTAGAAGTGGGAGTGAATGGAGAGGCGGGAGCGAACGGAGATGTAGGAGGGTAGGTAATGGCTGCGGTGGACTGAGCAGGAGGAGTTTGGGGGACTTTAATAGGGGGAAGAGGAGGAGCCCGCCGGGGCATCGGCATGGGGGAACCATTGACCTCTCTATGGAGAGCGGCTGGCCTGGAGGGAAGGTCCTGAGAGCGAGAGGGCTGAGGTGCAGCCGGGGCCATGTGGTGTCCCTTCAGCACCATTTCCTGGAGCTTCTCTATCTTGACTCTCCGCATGTGTGCCAGTTTCCTCTTGGTCTGATACTCGTCAATGAATGTGTCCAGGGGGGCCGCGCCATCAAGGAGCGAATCGGCCATGTTCTGATTTGGAAAAGGAAAAAAAGAGCAATAATAGCATGATCATTGAGTGAAGAGTACATTAGATGTTGAGCAAAAACAAAATTAATACAACGCACACACCAAAAATTTTAAACAGAGTGCTCATAAAAATCGAAAAATGTTGGCACAAAAATGTAATACACACTATCACATAGATGACGTTTTAAGGACGCAAGCATGAAAATGTCAGTGCATTTTGAAACACGTATGGCACAGCAACCAAAGCAACAAATTAAATTTGTATTAAGAGGTCATAAGGGTCTTTTTTTTTAAAGCTGAAAAATAAGTTTTCCATTGATGTTTGGTTTGCAAGGACAATATTTGGACGAGATACAACTATTTAAAAATCTGGAACCTGAGGGTGCAAAAAAAATCTAAATATTGAGAAAAAGTTCTTAGCAATGCATATTACTAATCAAAAATTAAGTTCTGATACATTTACATTAGGAAATTTACAAAATATCTTCATGGAACATTATCTTTACTAAATACGCTAATGATTGTTGGCATAAAAGAAAAATCAACAATTTTGACCCTTACAATGTAGGCCTATTTTTGGCTGTTGCTACAATTACACTTGCTACTTATGACTGGTTTTGTGGTCCAGGGTCACATTAGTATTTAGTATTAATTATACATTATTATAGCATTTATTAATGTTTTAAATTAACTTTTACATTAATATTTTTAGTTTTCAGCTTTAAATTATTTTTTATTTCAGTTTTAGAACATCAAATTAAACCTATTTAATTTCAGTTAGTTGCCAAGAAAACATTTCTAAACTTTTCATCTAATATTTTTATTTTATTATTATAGTTTAAACATATAACACACCTACTGAAGTTACTAATTAAACACAATAATAATTAAGAAGAACAACAACAACAACAACATTTGTTGTTTTATTATTATTTGTACACTATTATAGTATTAAGCACTATTTAACATGTGCATTTATTTGAACAATTTTAGTGCTTTATCTAAAAACTTATTTTATACCAGTCAGTTTCCAAAGCAACAATTTCAAGCTTTTACCTAATACTGATACTTATTTCCATTAGCAAAAACATTAATACTTTTATTTAAAGGGATAGTTCACCTCAAAATGACAATTCTGTCATTATTTATTTTAAAAAAAAAGACTTCATTCCACAATTTCTTAGACTTTGTGACCCTGGACCACAAAACCAGTCATAAGGTTAAATTTTACAAAACTGAGATGTATACATCACATGAAAGCTCAATAAATAAGCTTTCTAATGATATATGGTTTGTTAGGATAGGACAATATTTGGCCGAGATACATCTATTTGAATATCTGGAATCTGAGGGTGCAAAAAAATCAAAATACTGAGAAAATCACCTTTAAAGTTCTCCAAATTAAGTTCTTAACAATGCATATTACTAATCAAAAATGACATTTTGATATATTTATAGTAGGAATTTTACAAAAAATCTTCATGGAACATGATCTTTACTTAATTTCCTAATGATTTTTGGCATAAAAAAAATCAATAATTTTGACCCATACCATGTATTTTTGGCTATTGCTACAAATATACCCCAGCGACTTAAGACTGGTTTTGTGGTCCAGAGTCACATTTTTGCTTTATATCTGATGATGTCTGATAAAGAGCCTCTGTACTCGAAATGTCACCTATGTGATAGTCTGTTATTACATTTTTGTATTTTTGGAGCCCAGGTATGCTGACTTTTTTCAGTTTTTACATCAGATGTTGAACCCCCATTAGATATCTATTGCAGTTTCAAAAAGTATTGAGGCTTTGTGCTAATAAAGGTACTAGGGATGCTCATATTGACCGTTTAACCGTTAACCGACAGCAAGAATTTTAACCGATTAGTTAAAATAAATCAGTTAAACGGTTTAAAAGGTTTTTTTTCTATTCTTTTTTTTTAACGTTTGCTGCATGGTGAAAGAAATAATGCTATTTGTAAGTTATCTGTTTACTCACGCGCGTGTCGACACGTGCAGTGTGGCTGTACAGACATATTTCGCTTCACATTTAATTAGTAAACAGATGGCAAGTGGTTATTGGGTTATTAGAGAGTGAATCCGTGAGTGAATGTATTCAAATTCTGAATGAATTATAGTCTAGAAAGTGCGCAATAGGCGCTCCCGTTACAATCACTGGAAAGCTATCACTCATCCTAGAGTTCATCGCAATCTCATAAAGTTATTAAAAAGTAATAAAATAACCTTTACACTGCACAATTAATCTCTTATTTATATAATGCCAACACTTTGTTTTAATAAGAGAGTTCGCGAAAGTGTAGAAATCAGCAAAACTGAAACCGGCACTTTGGTTGGTGAGTGGATTGTAACATAGCCTCCTCTGATTGGCCACAGTGATAATCAAATCAACATACATGTCTGTGATTGGCTATTGCTGAATGCTGTAAAACATGCGCTTCTCCACACGCATATGACAGTGGATGGAAGTCCCGAACCGCAAATTGAAAGGGTTTTTGTGATGGTGTTTTTTTCGCGGATCTAAGAGTTAACAGGCAGCGGTCCTGCCTATCCGTACAGCATGTGGACATGTTAAAAACTAGGCACACTGAGGTATTGGCTGGCCTGCTATATATTTTTATGTCCGACGAGAAGAATAAGACCGGTACAGTTCTTCAAAGCGCATAAAAGGATTCAGTGTGTTTTAGTTTTGTCATCTTAATTAGGTAGTTATTTAATTTACATATTTAGTGTAGGCCTATTTATATTATTCATTTTTTTTTTCATTCAGATTTTCTCTGTTCTCAGAACCGCTGCTGATGCGTGATAATTTAAGTATATGTCAATACAGTTTTTTGTTGCTCTGTATGCTGCTGTTTGCACGTTAAAATAAAACATTTGCTTGTATTTTTAATGTATCATCACAGATACTCGTGCATTCTATTTTTATTTTAAACTAATTTATTATTCTAATTTTATCAGTTAACGGTTAATGTTCGGATAACGAGCAGCGGTTGTCGGTCAGGAAAATTAACCGAAATGAGCATCCCTAAAAGGTACCTCAGTTTCTTCCTCGATTTTGGCCCCTTCTGCTTGTAGGAGTGCAAGCAATGTGTCCAAGGGAGTGTTTCCACATCTGTCGTCTGTGAAGAAACAGAAAGAAAAGCAGAATGTGTTATAATTAAGATGTTTAAAAAAAAATGACACTTAAACCCTGCCTTCCTGTGGCTCAAGCTGTAAAAGTTGAGTTGCTTTGGATAAAAGTATTTCCCAAATGCATTACTGTATATGTAAACAAGATATTATCTGATACTGAAATAATAATGTAAGAATTTAGGAAACTTGTTCTAGTCTGAAGAGGTATTAAACATGTTAGAAACATAGGATTTAGCCGCTGTGCAACATCAAAAGCAGCAATATAAATCTGCCAACATGGTGTGCTTGCCTTAAGTAAATTTGCTAAAGCATCAACAGGGTGTGTTTCAGCTATCAGTTCAGGAGCCATGGCTTCAGATTTCACAGTACAACTGGACACACCTGTCAGAAATTCTTAGGAGGTCAACAACACTTGCGTCAGAGATGAATTTAATGTATTAATGTGTGCTTAAATTACACAACTTCTTACATAACAGCCATTCATTATCAAGAGAAAAATGTGTAAAGTTATACACGTAGCAGACACAGCTCAAAATGAGGAAAACAAATTTGAGACCAAAGAGAGATTACAAACTACAAACTAATATTGTATACACATAATAGATTACGTATATAAATACATAAAAGTAGTAAATCTGCAGAATAAAAGAAAAGAATCAATAAAATCTTTGATACAATCATTCAGTACCTAAGGCCACTTTCCTCTATATGCCATCCCATATATTTAGTCTAGCTCCTTTCACCGATTTACATTTATTTACATAAATTTTCCTGTGAGAGGAAACTTACAAAAGTGTCATTGTGTATTGTTGTTGTTGTTGTATTAGACAACCATAATTCTACATGTCACCCAACCACTTAAAGGGTTAGTTCACCCAAAAATAAAACTTCTGTTATTAATTACTCACCCTCATGTTGTTCCAAACCCGTATGACTTCCATTCATCTTCAAATAGCTTAATTTGTGTTCCGACGATAAACAAAGGTCTTATTGGTTTGGAACGACATGAGAGTGAGTAATTAATGACAGAATTTTCATTTTTGGGTGAACTATTCCTTTAACAGGCTGCTCTTGCCATGTTTACCACATTACTCTCAATCTACAACACTGGACCCTGCTCAGTAATGCTGTGTGTTTCTTGACAAGTCAGATCAAATTAAACACTGTAAGCTGTCATTTACAGTTTATCATTGCAATTCTCAATTGCAGATGCTAGGGCTGGGCGGTATACCTTTTCATACCGAATACCGGTGTTTTTTTTTTAATGATATTCATTTTTCATATACCCCAATACTGGCGAGTGTGTGCGTACAAAGCGCTGGGAACACGTATGTTGACGCAAACAGAAACCGCAGCTTGCACGTGCTTGTCTGAAGCAACACATCTGAGGTGTGGACGTATTTCAGTATATCTGAGAAAGACCCAGGGTTAGCGATTTGCAAAACTTGTAATGCCGAAATTTCAAGAGGGGGTGTGTCTGCAGTGATGAGAGCAGAGATCGGCGCATTGTGCGCAGACAGATGTAGCTTTCAGTGAGAGAAAAACAATGGCTTTACGTTGGTGTTACGTCGCAATATTTTAAATATATGTCTTTTCTATATACTGTATTTTTATTAATATTTATGTTTTAAAGCCAATGGATATCACACAAGCAACGTGGAAACTGATCAATATGTTAAAGTGAAAGTAAAAACTGACTTTCAGCATCTGATGTGCATTCTTTCAGACAATGAGAGACGATTATACTTCATATGCTGATATTTATTTAGTCCCTTAATATTTTTCTTGTGCCCCGAACATGGTGGGAAAAAAAATAAAAAAGAAACGTATTTTGTGTAAGGTTTGTTTTTGAAAGTCTTAAATAAACAGGGTTTCTGCAGATATGAACAAGTGAAATTTAAGACTTTTTAAGACCTTTTTAATACCACCTTATATGAAATTTAAGACCTAAGCCTGTAATGGAAATAGATATTATATTACATGCATATGTGATATTTAATGTGTTTAATGTAAAAAGTAAACAAAATTTCATGGCTGTCATAAATTAAATTTATTACTACGATATACAGTGAACTTTCCATATCAGCAGATACTATTCCACACAAAATATCCCCATAAAAGTACCACTAGAAATATCTGATTTAAAAAAAAAAAATTCTGAAGCGATTTTTTTTTTTTTACTTTTGAAATGTATGCGTACCTTTGAAATTTATTTCATGAATTTATCAATAAATTCTAAATGGCTGTTAGCAGTGAGATTACATAATTTACACTGCAAAATTAAAAGTGAGATTAATGTTTTAAATACATTTATTGATTTATAAATATATATATTATAAATGTTATATAAATACTGCGATTCTGTCTGAAGACGCAGAAACTTCCACAGAGGGAGAAAAAAAATCTACAGTTGTTAGCAACTGGCCTTAGCCAAGCCCTATATTCAGTTTTTCCAAGCCCAGTTTCGCTAAACTTGCACTTCCTCATAGCTAAAAAGTTAAATCCATTTGACTTCTGCGGTACAATCCGAGAGAGACTCGCGCCAATAACAGAAAGCTGATTGGCTATTGCATGCTGGTCTCATTTGTAGTTTAAATTCAGCAAATTATATTTGGAATAGTGAAATAAAGAACTACAACACCACGGAAACAACAGAAAGAGAATTTAAATGAGCATTAGAGGTAGCGTTACATGGACATCGGAAAAATAAGACCTGTGTAAAATTATTTAAGACCTAGAACAGCGAATTTAAGACTTTTTAAGGCCTAAAATTTTGATTTTTAAATTTTAGACTTTTTAAGACTTTTTAAGACCCCGCGGAAACCCTGAATAAAGCTCTTAATTTTCATTGATGACTGCAGTGTTATTAGGGGGTTATGAAAGTCATAATTATGATTTCAGGTGGTCTTAAATGTGGGGACTGAAAGACAAGAATTGCGATGAAACTTCAAAAGGCTATCCATTGAATAAATATGAGCGCTGCACGTTTCACAATCATTTTTTGCGCTACTTTGTATACTACCATTCTGACAGCGCCTCCTGCTGGAAGAGAAACGCGTAGACTTGTAAATGTGAACTTGTGAAGAATGCACAATAAAGTGTTGTGTATTTTGACTGCAAATCATGAATTCTGATTTCTTCACCTCATTACAATTATGAGTGCCACTGTCACTTCTTTGTGAACAGCAGCATTTTGTGAGACCAATCAAACCTGGGTTAATACTAGTCCGGTCAATGTAAGCCAATATACTGCAGTAATTATTCTCTAATTTATTAGGAAATGTGGTTAACACCTAGTCATGCATGAAAAAAAAAATACTGTCATATACCGTGATACCGTATAATTTTGAAAAATACAGTGATATAAATTTTTGGTCATACCGCCCAGCTCTAGCAGACACTGAAAAAAAAACATGTTTTTTGTTTCCCTGGTAACAGTTCAGAAGCTCTGTAATTAAATACATTAGCCAGCATATGCTGCAAATGAGTGATGCAACAAAGCCTGAATGTTCTCATTAGAATCAATGAGACTTATGTCTTTTTTCTGTCCTCTTTTGACTGACAGACTGTGACTGACTTATTTACCCTTCGCAAACAGCTTGATTGACAAGCAATTTGACCAATCATAACGCTGAATTCGCAATTGTGTCCAACAAACAAATCAGACAAGGGAGTAGATTAACTTCAGCGGACTTAAACTTGAAACATTTCGTGTATTGACATCTTTCCGTGGTTGAAATAAAATACATTCTGATGTCCAGTCATGGTATTTCTGTGCTTTAAGTAAATGAAGAAAAGACGATCTGTTCACATCTCATCTGATTTAATAAGGCAATACAGTGATCTGTCACGACTCATTACACAGCCACAAGCTTTTTAATGAGCTGAGAGCTTGTTTCATACCAGAAGTAACCAGCTCTTGTCTGTTGGCATGTTGTCAGTGTTCTGTTTGCTTCATGATGTATTTTTCACTGCATTAGAACGTGATGTGTGGTGTGAGAGCAGCATTGTTTGTCGGACATAGCAACAGTAACTAAGGAGGGCGGGTTTTTGAGAGGGTCAATTGCTTGTTCTTTAACAGTCAGCTGATACTGATTATTGGCTGATATACTGCTAATTTAAACTGACCCCAGATCAGCCCAAAACAACTTCTACTTCTATTCACCCCGTTTAGCCATGTCCATTTTTAGCACTGCACTCTTACGTGTTTTGTATTTGTTAACTGTGGATTACATTTAAATTTTTAGGTTACAGCTTGTTAATATTAAAAGACATGAAATTCTAAGCTGTGATAGCTTATATTATCTAATATCGAATAATATATAACCCCCGTCCTTTTTTGGTTTGAGATGTGAAAATCTTCTCACATAAGCTGTAATGTGATGTGTGAATAATACAAAATGATGGCTTTGTGGTAATACATAATTAGATATTTGTAATGATTTTGTGTTGTCTCTTGGAGTTTCATACGCAAAAATACACATCAGAATGTCCACAGAAGGTAAGATCTTATCCATTCATTAATGAACTGCTCATATCCTTCTTCTACTGACATCTATCATGACGCCTGCTTCAAACATTACAATACTCATGGTAACTTTTGTTAAAGGGGTCATGAACGGTCATGAACTAAGAAATCAAAAAGTCCTTGATTTTTTGACATATAAGCTGTCAATGTGCTATAAAAACATCCTATAAGTTTCAGAACTCAAAACTTTCTTATTAGTCTAAATACAGCTTATATTAAAGAGATAGTTGACCCAAAAATGAAAATTTGATGTTCATCTTTTTACCCCCAGTGCATCCAAGAAGTAGGTGACTTTGTTTCTTTAGTAGAAAATAAATGGTGCAGTCTGTTAGTCATTTAATGGCAGTGGATGGGCAGTAAAAGTAAAAAAAAAAAAAAAAAAAAAGTGCTCTTCATCCGGCTCGCTACATGTGTACGCGCTCTGGCGTAGTATATGCAAACACCAGAAGCGATCTGTTGCATGTATACAACAATCAATGTTTACACAGTGCACAGAGATTGTGGGTATAGCGGCTATTCAAAATGGTAATTACTTGCGCTTATCCTGATTGTTCAAACCGATTTAAAGCTAAAAGATTACGTTTCCTTGTGCGAACTCATCCAGGACTGTTGACTTTTCACCGATTTCCCCTTCCAGCGTTTGCGTATACACGCTGGATGCTGAGCTGAGTTGGACATTGCTGTGTGTCAAAATTAGTGGTGGGCATAGATTATTTTTTTTAATCTAGATTAATCTCACTGTAATCTTGGAATTAATCTAGATTAAAATGGCTAATTTAAATCCTGCCGAAGGCATTTAGAATATGTGTGTTACCCAAATAATGACTAAAAGTAAGTCTTTGAGAATGGGTTTCTCAAGCCAGGTGGCGCATTAGACCAGGGGCTCATCTCCGGTTTCCAAAATGCATCACAAACTGCTTGACAGTTGCATTTACAACTCGATTAACTATACAAACCTGTGTAACCAACTATTCCTACACTGCATGTACTTCTGCGTAAAAGGCTGCGCGACGTGCGCGTTGCAGTTAAATACACAGACGCGCATGGACATGGATATCTGCGTGCACAGTCTTCGGTTAAACTGCGTTGCTTTTAGAACCCCAAACTGCTTTTGCTTTTAGCTCCCAATTCAGTTGTTGCATATAGTTTAATGTCTTTATTTCGGGATTATCAAAGTAAATTATAACTCAAATATGAGATTTAACTGGGGCACAGCAGATTTTCACTGGGGCACGTGCCCCAGTAAAAAGGGTCTAGCAACGCCCCTGCCCTGAAGCAAACCCGGCGGCTTCATAGCTGCATCCATGTTAGCATGTCTCGTTTGATGTGGTAATTTCACAGTAGGCATACACACAGGTTGAAGACTCGTTCTCGCCCCCTACAGTGCAATTCGGCTAGGTATACATCCGCGCTAAAATATCAAGGTGAAAGTCATCATAGCTTGCGTAGTATAGACCCAGCTCCCAACCCAACTTTGAGAGTAGATTAACGGCGATATTTTTTTAATCGCCCTATAAGAGTCTCACGTTAACGCCGATAACGGCCCACCACTAATCAAAATGTAAAAATATATATATATATATTTTTAAAATCTTTGTTATTAAAAAAAAATAAGAACAAGGCTACATGTTACAAATACACATACCTAATTTTAATGGTAACACTTTACAATAAGGTTCATTAGTTAATGTATTAGTTAACATGAACTAATGAACTGCACTTATACAGCATTTATTAAAGGAACACTCCACTTTTTTTGGAAATAGGCTCATTCTCCAACTCCCCCCGAGTTAATAAGTTGATTTTTACCGTTTTGAAATCCATTCAGCCGTTCTCCTGTTCTGGTGATATCACTTTTAGCATAGATTAGCATAGATCATTGAATCCTATTAGACCAATAGCATCGCGTTCAAAAATGACCAACGAGTTTCCATATTTGTTGTGTTTAAAACTTGACTCTTCTGTAGTTATATCGTGTACTAAGACCGGTGGAAATGCAAAGCTGCGAGTTTCTAGGCTGATAAGATTAGGAACTACACTTCCATTCCGGCGTAATAGCCAAGGAAGTTTGCTACCGTAATAAGGCCGAAGCAGGTGGAGTATTATCAGAAATGAGTTCCCAGCTAGTTTAGCATTTGCACATGTGCTGCGTGGTATTACTGCTCCTGCTTCAGCCTTATTACGGCAGCAAACTTCCTTGACTATTACGCCGGAATGGGAGTGTAGTTCCTAATCTTATCAGCCTAGAAAATTGAAGCTTTGCATTTCCACCGGTCTTAGTACACAATATAACTACAGAAGAGTCAAGTTTTAAACAGGACAAATATCGAAACTCGTTGGTCATTTTTGAATGTGATGCTATTGGTCTAATAGGATTCAATGATCTATGCTAAGCTATGCTAAAAGTGATATTGCCAGAACAGGAGAATGGCTGAATGGATTTCAAAACGATAAAACTCAACTTATTAACTCAGGGGGAGTTGGAGAATGAGCCTATTTCCAAAAAAAGTGGAGTGTTCCTTTAACAAAGAATGAAGCATATTTGAAGAGCATGTTAAATTCGTGCGACTGAGTTCATTTTTTCATTTTTATTGTGTTTTTCTTCTTTTGCAGTGGCATATTTTTGATCGTTTCTTGAAAAGTTACGTTCAGTTTTATAAAGTTACGTTCATTATTATTGGCACAAAAAAAATCCCATAGTATACCACTTGCATAAACACCGCACCCGTAGGTGCTGGCAGAGTGGTTTCGCGGGCTAGTCACGTCAGAACTCGGAACTGGGAGTACATAGATCTAGTACGAGTTCACCAGTGGGAAGTCACGGGTTTGACTGCAGTTCGGGTGCACTTTCACGGGTAGAAGGTTGGAAAAACACGAGTCACGGGTTGCATGGAACGCGGCATTAAATATATTATTAAATAGGACAAATACCGAAACTCGTTGGTCATTTTTGAACGTGATGCTATTGGTCTAATAGGATTCAATGATCTATGCTAAGCTATGCTAAAAGTGATATCGCCAGAACAGGAGAACGGCTGAATGAATTTCAAAACGGTAAAAATCAACTTATTAACTCGGGGGGAGTTGGAGAATGAGCCTATTTCCAAAAAAAGTGGAGTGTTCCTTTAATCTTTGTTAATGTTAATTTCAACATTTATTAATACGTTATTAAAATCTTGTTAACATTAGTTAATGCAGTGTGAACTAACATGAACAAACAATGAACAACTGTATTTTCGTTAACTAACGTTACTAAAGATTAGTAAATACAGTAACAAATGTTTTGCTCAGGGTTAGTTCATGTTAGTTAATACATTAGTTAATGTTTAACTAATGAACCTTATTGTAAAGTGTTACCATTTTAATTTTCAGGTACAGTAGGTGTATTTAGCAACAGCATTCAAGAAATTGAATATAAAAATAAAACACTGACTCTTATTAAAGCAACTGTATTAAAGTTTTTCTTTGTGTTTTGTGTTATTAGCCTACCATCACCCAAAAATTACAATTCTGTCATCGTTTACTCACTCTTGATTTTTTTTTTAACATAAAACGTGTTGAACATAAAACTTATTTTGAAAAATGTGGGTAACCAAACATTTGCTGCAGTTACTTCCAGTATTTTCCCAACTATCAAAGTCAGTGGGGACCTACTGTTATCCACATTCTTCAAAATGTATGCTTTTGTGTTTAGCACAAGAACAAAAATCAATATAGGTTTAGGACAACAAGTGAGTGAGTAATGTTTTTGGTGAACTGTCCCTTTAATGACAATCGGCATCATGTTTAGTTCGGTCGCTTTATGAGCTGCACGCATCTAATATCTAAAGGCACGCATTAGGGATGCTCATTTCGGTTAATTTTCCTGACCGACAACCGCTGCTCGTTATCCGAACATGGTAACACTTTACAATAAGGTTCATTAGTTAACATTAGTTAACCACATTAGTTAACATGAACTAATAATGAACTGCACTTATACAGCATTTATTAATCTTTGTTAATGTTAATTTCAACATTTACTAATACATTATTAAAATCTTGTTAACATTAGTTAATGCAGCGTGAACTAACATGAACAAACAATGAACAACTGTATTTCCGTTAACTAACGTTAATGAAGATTAGTAAATACAGTAACTAATGTATTGCTCATGGTTAGTTCATGTTAGTTAATACATTAACTAATGTTTAACTAATGAACCTTATTGTAAAGTGTTACCCCGAACATTAACCGTTAACTGATAAAATTAGAATAATAAATTAGTTTAAAATAAAAATAGAATGCACGACTATCTGTGATGATACATTAAAAATACAAGCAAATGTTTTATTTTAACGTGCAAACAGCAGCATACAGAGCAACAACAAAAAACTGTATTGACATATACTTAAATTATCACGCATCAGCAGCGGTTCTGAGAACAGAGAAAATCTGAATGAAAAAAAAAATGAATAATATAAATAGGCCTACACAGGGCTCTAGACTAACTTTTTGCACTGGTTGCACTGGTGCGCCTAACTTTTTTTCTTAGGTGCACCAGCACAAAAGTTAGGTGCACCCAAATTTTCAACCGCATCACATTTTACACCGTAGTTTTTTAACTTTTTTATTTAATTTATTTTTTAATCCCTGTCCATATAGGCAATATTGACTTGTAAATGATTAACTAACAATCTGGTCAATATAAAGTTCTTTATTTGAAGCATATTTTTTTCCCCAGTACTACCCTACTTTGTGTAATAACGAAAACATTTCAGTGAAAAAATAAGTCCAAAACTCTCTATTTTAACATTTTGAACAATAGGGCTCTACAATTTTTTTTTTTTTTTTGAAATTCTTGTTTTAATTTTTCTCATAATCAAATGAAAGCATAAACATTTATTTATTTTTAATCAAATGAAAAATAAACCTTTTTAATTTTTGGCAAACATATATATGATTTATAAATAGGAATATATAAACACCTACATTATACTGTACAAAAGTAATACATGACTAATATTGTTCTGTTTCATGTTAAACCGTACTTTTATTTTGACAGATTGCCGTGAAGTTTATGTGTGCACAGTATGGTATGATGCTTTCTCAAATGAAACGGTAAAAGTGACACAGTAGATTTGGAGATTGAGTTTATCTGTTCATGTGAGATGCAAATGCCAAAAATTAGCGGGAGCGTCACGCGTGCTTCAGTAGCCTATACGCGTGTAGTTAAAAAAAAAAATACACGTCTCCACCATTAATACATAGAGGCAAACGGAACATGCAGGATTCATTTTAAACGGTCTTTTTGCCTTTCAGTTTTCATAGACACTAGTCCATATCGCGATTTGAATTAAGTGACAGGCCAACTTTTGATTTATCAATCCAGAAATCAACGTATTACGTGGCATTCCGCGCCATAGTAAATTCGGTTTTTATGAATGGAGTCCGCGATCCAGTCCGTGTTTTTGCGGAGGAGGCATTGTAAACGCTTGACAATGTAGAGACATCCTGACTGCATCACATGCATTTTCAAACGTACACACATGTACAGGAATATCTGGACCACGGCCAATCAGAGGGGGGGCGGGATCCGTCCTTCATCTCTGATTGGTTTAGACCACGATATGGGCCTAAGTGTGTCTGTTGTTGTTCCCCCTCGAACGGCTGGTCGCACCGGTGCAACCTTTGATTTTTTTTAGTCGCACCATTGAGAAATTAGGTCGCACGTGCGACCAAATTGGTCGCACTCTAGAGCCCTGCTACACTAAATATGTATAAATTAAATAACTACCTAATTAAGATGACAAAACTAAAACACACTGAATCCTTTTATGCGCTTTGAAGAACTGTACCGGTCTTATTCTTCTCGTCGGACATAAAAATATATAGCAGGCCAGCCAATACCTCAGTGTGCCTAGTTTTTAACATGTCCACATGCTGTACGGATAGGCAGGACCGCTGCCTGTTAACTCTTAGATCCGCGAAAAAAACACCATCACAAAAACCCTTTCAATTTGCGGTTCGGGACTTCCATCCACTGTCATATGCGTGTGGAGAAGCGCATGTTTTACAGCATTCAGCAATAGCCAATCACAGACATGTATGTTGATTTGATTATCACTGTGGCCAATCAGAGGAGGCTATGTTACAATCCACTCACCAACCAAAGTGCCGGTTTCAGTTTTGCTGATTTCTACACTTTCGCGAACTCTCTTATTAAAACAAAGTGTTGGCATTATATAAATAAGAGATTAATTGTGCAGTGTAAAGGTTATTTTATTACTTTTTAATAACTTTATGAGATTGCGATGAACTCTAGGATGAGTGATAGCTTTCCAGTGATTGTAACGGGAGCGCCTATTGCGCACTTTCTAGACTATAATTCATTCAGAATTTGAATACATTCACTCACGGATTCACTCTCTAATAACCCAATAACCACTTGCCATCTGTTTACTAATTAAATGTGAAGCGAAATATGTCTGTACAGCCACACTGCACGTGTCGACACGCGCGTGAGTAAACAGATAACTTACAAATAGCATTATTTCTTTCACCATGCAGCAAACGTTAAAAAAAAGAATAGAAAAAAAACCTTTTAAACCGTTTAACTGATAGTAATAATCGGTTAAAATTCTTGCTGTCGGTTAACGGTTAAACGGTCAATATGAGCATCCCTAGCACGCATTCGTTTTTCTCTCACCTGTTTACTTTGACTTTAGACATAACCAACTGTGTTTATATGTAATCCTTGTGTGGTTTTGACAGTATTAGTGAATCAGACGAAAATCAGAAAGATAGCTTAGTCCAGTAATCAGGCGCTGTTTGGCAGGCTTTTAGCACACGTGCTTCAGGTGTACGCACTTATAAAGCGCACAAACGAAATACCATTATTTAACAGCGAGGCTTTAAAGCACATGCAAATAATGTACTTTTGTGAATAAGTGCAGTGTCCCGTGAGTGAATGCATGTCGTGTTGTACAGTATATTAAGACAAAGGCACAATGTAGCACGATACTACAATATTTTTTTATCGTCCACGATCAAAAATTGTCATATAGCAGTAGCACACCTCTACTTCCGAGTCTACAATCCGCCACGCCTGTTCAAACAGAGCATTTTGATGGGGGGAGGGAGGCAGGACAGAAAATAGCATATTCCTTCTAAATTATGATGTACAGAGTAATAAGTAATAGTACAAAGTAATAAAAAGGCAGTTTATGAACCCTTTGAACTCCACAGTAAGTAAAGCCACTTCAGCAGCTAATTAGTCTTTGCCAGCTGCGCACTTGTTTCTCTTGCGCATATAATACAACAGAATCAGTCACAGATTTTTCAACTGTATGAATCAGCATACTTGACTTGAGACCTACATGCTTCAACAACAAACTGAGACTAACAGTAAACACGACCTAAAACCTCTTCCTTTTATGAGATGGATGAAAATGGAGCAGGAAAGAAAAGGGAGGGCAGGGCCCTTTATATAAATGCAATTACTAATGTGCTATTACTGTGGGATAAAAGAACATCACATTAAACTCTAAACTAAACAGGTTGTGACATTCTGACTGATTTAGAAACAGGAAGGCGTGGCACTCGAATGAAATCAGTTTTTTCAAGTTAACAAGTACCCACTTATTTACAATTTTAAATG
The DNA here is from genome assembly GCF_049309525.1 of Garra rufa. Classification (NCBI taxonomy): domain Eukaryota; kingdom Metazoa; phylum Chordata; class Actinopteri; order Cypriniformes; family Cyprinidae; genus Garra; species Garra rufa. The sequence continues at coordinate 36,447,806 of NC_133365.1, read as the reverse complement.
TAAATTGCAGAATAAAACCGTTTTATGCAGCATGACTCATCATTTTAGCATGTTCTCTTTCATTTCTCAATCAGACTTTGGTGAAGTGCACATAATACCATACCACAATAGACTACCTCTAAAATGGGAACAATATGCAAATTTTCACGTATGTCCGAAATACCCAAATGACCCATAATATTTGCCTAAATAAACATCACACACAACAAAGCCTACTGCATGAAATACTTTATTCCACAATGCAATGCTTGTATTTCATTGCAAACATCCCGCGGATCATGAGACTGCTATCGGTCTACAGCCAGCCCGGCTTACTTTGTGCTCAATGCAAGTGTGTGAGAGAGCAGACAAAGAGAGAAAATACTGAATGTATGTGTCCGTGTTTGTGTGGGCATACTCCTTCCCCCTCTCTGAGGCCCGTTTCTGACATTGCTAAGGGCACAAAGCCACACTGTTACTGCAGAGATCAGCTCCACACAGCAGCATCAGAATGGACCGTCACGCTGAAACACCCCCACGGAGCTGCTCTGTTGTTATGGCTCAGCTTTGGGAATGGGGGTGGCGGTGGGTTAATGTACACACAGGATCCTCACCACACAATTTAGCCTGAAGACTAGGGCTTTTGTTTATCTGGGTCAAGTGAATGGCTGACTGGCCAGCCTGCCGGCAACCCTGTCCAGATGCACTGGCACTGCTGCTGTTGCTGCTGCTCAGATCCAGCAAATCCTTATCTGGGACAGATAATCACCCCAGCCTGGGAAAGTGGGTAACCTACATTTCACCAAAGCCACCATCATTCTCTTTATCTGTACACAGAGCAGCTCATCATGTTTATTTGCTCTGTGCAAAAATAACGAACAGGAACTAGACCTCAAGGGGGGGGTGATACTGATGTAAGGGGCTGGAAGTGAAAAAGTAAATGTACACAAATCTTCACAAAATTTTCACAGGGAAAAACAAAACTAATTTCAGTCTGAAATATAACAATGATACACTATAACGCTTAGCCTAGGGTTGGGTCGATAGACGATGCAATCGTCCATCGCCAATGGCCGATAGACATCACGATGCTGAGCCGGAATCGCGATCCTCAGGCCCCGCCCCGCAGCAGCAAAAAACACACTGAATCACACTATATAGCCAGATGAAATGCATGCTTTCAATTTCCGCATCTTTACTTATTTTATTATTATGAGGAAATAATAACAAGGAAGTTGTTAGCGATCACAATACAAATTACAGTGAGCTCCAAACGAACTACACACAAACTAGTTTGTTACATTAATAAATGAGGCATACAAAAACAGCAGAAAAAATTCAAAATAATTTTAATTAAATTAGATTAAATAAACTACACCAAATATGCCTTTTTCATGGTTTTACCATAACGAACCGAGCTTGGAACAAAAAAACAAGAGAATATATATTTTTTCCCATCAAAATACAAACGTACAATACAAAGCCTATACATTATAAATAACAGTTTATCATTCAAATGCATTGGGAATATGGAAACACTTGGATTTGTGCCGAATTACAGAGGTATGTGAGCCCAACGCCTGCTACTTTTAGTTTCGCTTTGTTTTGGATTCTTAACTTTATATATTTTGTTTCATTCTTGTTCTGTTCAGAATACCGTTACATTTAGATGATTCGTTTTGGAGTCAGGGTAACTAACTTATAGCTATGTTTATAGTGTTTATAATGTTAATACATAATAATATTTCGCTTGATTTGGGATTATTTCTGATATTACACTTTCTCTCTAAACATTCCGCTGCTCATTAAATGCGTTTGGAGAGAGTGGGTTAAGCAGTAAGCAATCAATGAGAGCGATTTTGAACTTAAAAAAGCTGATTGGTCGAAAATATGTTAAGGACCAACACACATCCTCCATATACATCTACATAAACCTGCGCTTGCTCTGTCTCGCATGCACGCACGCACTGTCACGATCTAATGCACTTGTTAATGCCGGATCTTTAAAAATCCGGCTCAAATTAAGCACTGGTCGAAACGGTAGGCTACAATTAATTAATTGGTTATGAATTAAATTGGTCGACATCGCCCAACCCTAGCTTAGCCACATACACTACCAGATTTTTTAAATACTTTTTTAAAGAATTCTCTTCTGCTTACCAAGCCTGCATTTAATTGATCCAAAATATGGCAAAAGCAGTAATATTGTGAAATATTTTTACTATTTAAAATAACTGCTTTCTATTTTAATATATTTTAAAATGTACTTTATTCGTTTGATCAAAGCTAAATTTTCAGCATCATTAATCCAGTCTTCAGTGTCACGTGGTCCTTCGTAAATCATTCTAATATGCTGATTTGCTATTCAAGAAACATTTTTTTTATTATCATTTTCAATATTTAAAATAGTTGAATAAATTTTTTCAGGAATCTTTGATGAATAGAAAGATCCAAAGATCAGCATTTATCTGAAATAAAAAAAAAACTTTTGTAACATTATACATTATACCATTCAAAAGCTTGGAGTCAGTTAAATTTTTTTATAGAAAATTATTGACATTTTTTTATAATATTTTAGATAAAAGCAGTTCTTCTGAAGCTTCTATTAATCAAAGAAACCTAAAAAAAAATCTTCAAATAATAATAAATATTTTTTGAGCAGCAAACCAGAATGTTAGAATGTTTTCTGAGGGATCATGTAACTGGAGAGTAATGATGCTAAAATTCAGCTTTGAAATCAAAGAAATAAATTACATTTTAAAAAATATATTTTTAAATTATTTTATGCTTATCAATGCTGTATTTAATTGATTAAATCACAGTTAAAAAAACTCTAATATTGTGAAATATTCTTACAAATGAAAAACTAAAATTGTAAATAGTTACTTTTAATATTATTATTATTATTATTATTATTATTATTATTATTATTATTATGCATCCTTTCTGAATATTTTTTTAAACTGATGCCACACTTGAACAAAAGTGTAAGGAGGGACTGCACAACTAGTCTAATGACACAAATCTTAAAATGGTGCAAAATCTCTTTGGATAAAATTTTTTATACAGAATAACCTCAAATTTTTAACCCAGTCCCTTTCTAAACCACAGTTTTAATACTACATCCAGCTCAGACGGAGTAAGAGATAACAAATACTTCAATCCTAGTATACACTATAAGTCAAATCCTAAGCCCCGATGACACTGAGTGTACAGTTGGTAAAATGAAATGAGTGTTAGTTTGCTGTTTGGAATCAGCTTCCAGGCAACTGCTGCGTCAGTAAAAGGTAATCAGTGACAAGGTTTTATTGATATCACCACACACACAGCACAAATGGGCATGGAGCAACACTGAATACCATTCCCTGTTCTCTTTAAAGTCACAGATTCTTCTCAGCTGTGACAGTCATCTGCCACCATTTAGTTCAGCCTTCTGTTTCCACAAGGAGGAGACATATAGTCCAAGAGTTTGTGAAAACTACAAGTAAAACCTGAAAAACAGGCCCTTCAGGGAGTTATCTTATAGCTGGAAAAGATGACTATACGTTTAAATGCCAGCAACATAACCATGTGTTAAGGCCTAGAGGGATGTTTCGCACATTGTTTCCACAGCAGCTTTTCAAAATTATATATGGTAGAAATAGTCCCAGGTCCAAAAATAAATGACACATCCACAATATACAAAACAAGTTTGTCTGAGTAAGAATAAAGGCAGAGACACACCAAGCCGTGTTCAAAGAACTAGCAGTGACAAAAGATGACGGTGTGATCGCCTCATGTCAGCAGCGTTTAGCTGTCATTATCAGCAGCTTTTAATAGCATATATTCGCCATTCAAAAGGAGAAACCAATGATATACAAGATATATGCACATATATAAAATGTAAACAAAGCAGCACTTGCTTACGCTTTTGAATATCAGTTATTTTGATAACCTTCTTTATTTTAAGCGGCTCATACCGTTATGAAAATATTCACATCTGTCTGCGCTGCCTTCACTTACTTACTCGTTTTCATCACTTTTGCTTTAACTCTCCAGCACCGACTCGCTTGCAAAACTAGACATCCAATCAGAGTTCTCACTCACTACCGACGCAGCTTTACCATGTTAAATCTGGAAAACTGCTGGCGACGAGAGCGTAACGAAAGCCGACGCGTGGAACACCGAACAAATTAGCCCGACAGATGCTGCCCGACGGCCAACCATCGGCTTGGTGTGTCCTAACCTTAAGGGACATATGCTATTACATTTTAGTGCCAGTGTTTTACCTAGAGTGGACTTGCGCAGCTGATAGGCCTCAAACAGCTCCTGTAGGCTCCGGTACCGGCAGGTCAGTTCATTCTTCTGGTGGTCAAGTCTGGGTTGGAGTTTAAGGTTCTGCTCAGCCAGAAGACGGTTACTAGCCTGGGTCATCTCCTTGTTTTGTTGTAGTCCTTTAATCTGAGAACAAACAAGGACCATGTTAACTCAATAAACAGCGAGTATTTATACATTTAAACATAGACAACCATTTTTAAGTTTTGGAACTTTTTTCTTTTTTTCAGGAAGGAGACATTACATTGATCAAAAATTACAGTAAAGACTTTTTTTGGCACAGTATCTGTCAAACAAACTAAAAAGCACAATATAGCTGAATTTCTTTATCAAGTCTGTTTTCGCTGTGCACATCAAAGCAAAGCACGCACTTCGTTCAGACAATCAGCTCATGATCCTATGTTTTCCATGCTTCGGAATGGCCCCATCACAGTGAACGCAGTGAACTCATTTATTGCACAACGGTCAGCCAGCAGTTATGCTTTATTTTTGTGGCAGATGATTACAGCATTTCACTAGAGTTGTAGTGAGACTCGTTTTTGTAAGCCTGAGACTCGTTTTTGAGTTTCAGTATGAAAGTGCAGTATGAATTGCTGACAGCTAGCAGATTTAATGGGTAACGTTACTGCAGTCCAAATTTAAAATATCTCTTTCAAGTGTAGAAATTAGGAAAGAAGTGTTGTAATTTCCCTGCTGTAATGTAAAGCAAAATTTATAATTTTGAAATATTAATTTATTTATTTTACAGTGCAATTGTTTTACGATATATGGCTATTACTGTCATAGGAATAACAATAATATCAAATTCTTTTATTTTAATTTTAATAATATTAATTCACAACTAATAAGAGGGTTGAGTTAAAGTTCAGGTACAAGTCAATTCACTGATTTTTTTCTGACTTAAATTTTCTAAGGAACATGACTGAAGCTCTCAAAGTGCATTAGATAGAATAAATTAACTTGCACAAATATACAAATTGTATTTTTTTTCCCCAAGTCTTCATTTGTCTTTTTTCTGAATTTCGCAATAAATATTGTACCATGGACTAAAATAATCACAATATTACCGTATCAGGAGATTTTGATATTGTTACATCCCTAAAAATCGCTACTTTAGCTTTCAAATAATAATAAAAATATTAAGCAATGTTTTTAATATTGATATAACAATAAAAAAAAGTTTCTTGAGCACCAAATTAGCATATTAGAATCATCAAAATGATCTTTAGCACTTTAGCATCATCAAGAATAAATTATACTTAAAATATATTGTCAAGATAGAAAACGGTACTATTTTAATGTATTTTTGATCAAATAAATGCTGCCTTGATGAACACAAGAGACTTCTTTTTAAGACATTAAACAAATTTACCAAAACATTTAAATGGAAATGTAACTGAATGGGCAACCAGAAAAATAAAGACAAAAAAAAAATGTATTGAGTCATGCTTTGTGAAAGAAAAAAAAACAGTTACAAAGTCCCTACATTATCTGTAACAAGAGTAAATGTTTTTACTTGACAGTTTTTAAAATCTCTCACAGCATCATGTTGCAGCTCTAGGTGAAAGAATGTCAGGTAGTCAGGTACTGTCAGGCAGATTTCAAGATAAAGCGCAAGTAGAGCGTAAATAACATGGTATGTGGGCAGCCAAAAGTCTGTAACCCATGTACATTACTTTCAAAATTGCTAAAGAGAAGCATATAAGTTTGTGGGGCCATATTTAAACTTTTCAAATGTCAAAACAACAATGTTTGTATACCTTCAATTCAACCCAGCCAAAGAACAAAGGTCATTGCACACTGCCTCTGAAATTTTTGGTACCAAATTTTTTTGGATCGGGTTCGATTTTTTGCGTTGTTCGCATCTGTAGCAAGGATTTTGAAAGGTGTTTTGACAGTTCAGAGCCACCATACAAGCAAGCGGCAAAATCCAGAATTGCGTCTGACAAGTTCATCCACTTTGTCTCACAGCACAAAGCACTGTAAAGGTCCTTGTACACCAGGGGTGTCCAATCCTGTTCCTGGAGATCTAACTAGCTGCAGACTTTAGTTCCAGCCCTGCTCTAACACAGCTGTCTGTAATTACCAAGTGCTACCTAAGAGATTAATTAGCTGGTGCAGGTGTGTTTGATCAGGAATGAAGCTGATCTTTGTAGGATGGTAGATCTCCAGGAACAGGGTTGGGCACCCCTGTTGTACACTGAGTTCACAGAAATTAATTATAATATATGGCTCCGGTAACGCTAGCAAAGCATCAAAGTTTACTGACATCCTGAAGTAAACTTTGAATCACCCGGGATAATCCAGCTCATTAATAAGGAGCTGTGCATTAAATTATTCTCTCACTCCTCTCTATAGACGTTTTCCCTGAACTAGGGCTGGGCGATATGGCTGAAAACTATATCACGATATCAGTGTTTCATATCGGTCGATATCGATAATTATTGATATTTTTATGACCCATTTAAAATAAGGACCAGGAGAAAAATATATTACACTCAAGCATTTTTATTTTAAACTTAACCTGCCTCTGATCATAATCCCCTCAGTTATTAAGACAGAAATGTCAACAACCATGGAAAACTCAAATAATTAAAATGTAAACATAAGTCTAAAGTCACAATATACACTTAATTATCTCTTAATGCTCAATTCAAACCCCATTCATTGTCGATGAAGTGAATGGTTTAGCTAATGTATGGCTCAGAAGTACGGCTTGACCACAGGTCAGAGGTGGTTGTTGCAAAGTACTTGGCTGATAATATTTATTTCTGCACAGATTGCTGGTTGCCAGTAGCCAACATTACTTCTTTCCCTGTACTTTAGCCTATACTTTGTGTAATAATAAAAATATTTAAGTGAAAAAATAAGTCCAAAACTTTCAACATTTTGAACAATAGGGCCTTACAATCTTTTTTTTTTTTTTTCAGAAATTCTTGTTTTAATTTTTCTGATAATCAAATGAAAGCAAAATCACTGATTTATTTTTAAAAATACAAATAAACGGAGCTTTACTGTTAAAATTAATACAAAGAAGAAAAATTATATTCAGTTAAAAAAAGGTTTAATAATAATAGTACCTTTTCAACAATTAACTGGTGACTCTTTATTTTATTTTTTATCATATATATTGTTTTATGTAAATTATTTAAATGTGAACATATAAACACCTACATTATACTGTACAAAGTAATACAAGACTAATATTGTTCTGTTACATGTTAAACCGCACTTTTATTTTGACAGGTTGCCGTGAAGTTTCAGTGTGTAATACAGTATGAATGATGCTAGTTTCACTAATGAAACGGTCAAATTGACAGAAAGTGACATTCACAGCAGCTTTGGAGATGTATTTATTGCAGTTTGTCTGTTCATGTGAGATGCAAAGGCCAAAAATTAGCGGGAGCGTCACGTGTGCAGTATGCGTGTAGTGAAAATAAAACGCGTCTCCTCCATTCATACATATAGAGGCAAACGGAACATGCAGGATTCATATTGAAACGGTCTTTTTGCATTTCAGTTTTCACAGACACTAGTCCATATCGCGATCTGAATTAATTAACAGACCAACTTTTGATTTATTGGTCCAAAAATCGACGAATTCCGCGGCATTCCGCCCTATAGTAAAGTCCGTTTTTATGAATGGAGTCCGCGATCCCGTCTGTGAGGAGACATTGTAAACGCGCGATCATGTAGAGACAGAAATCACATGCCGTCGTGTAAATAAGATAAATAACATAAGGCTATTTAGTTTGTTTAATACAACAACAAGGACCCGTTCTGTAGGAAAGATAACCTTAACTTCTATTGTGATCTGGCGGTATGAACTGAAAGTTAAAGGGGGGCTGGGCGGGCCGACGAAGAATACAAAATATCGAACGTTTTATCGAACACATTTTTTATTGATATCGATCTCTTGTCTATCGCGATATATATCGTTATCGTTTTATCGCCCAGCCCTACCCTGAACGCAGAAGTCACGCCTGACTGAAGAATGCTTTGAATTTCCGGTCTCCAGTGTTTCTAGTTGAAGTATCTTCCCAGCTGTTAATCTAATGTTAAACCTATTAAAATGTTTTTCAAAAGCACATGGCTTTATAGTGCAATCACTTTGCAATGTCACGATGACCGCCATTTGTCAGTGCCTTACTCCTCAAAGTTTAATGAGTGTGTAAATGCCACAAAGCTGCCGACTTTATTTGAATGGGTTCCTATGGAGACCGGAACAGTAGAGCATCCAATCTGACGTTAGAATTCATAATGGCGGTAGAGCTGCACGATTCTGAATAAAATGAGAATCACGATTTTTTTTTGCTCAGAATAAAGATCACGATTCTCGAGAACTTTTTTATTTTAAAGATTTGCCCCTGAACATCAGGTTATCAAACAGCAGTAAAATAGCAGTAAAATAAGACGAAATAAACTTTGCTTTAAATTTAAAGAAATGTAATGAAAAATTATGTAAAAAAAAATATATAAAATCAGCATTAAACATTAAAAAAATAAACATACAAAGGTATTATGTAGGGCTGGGCCGATAAACGATATCATATCGAATCGCGATAAAATTTATGTTAATAACGATGATAGGCTCTAGACATTTTTTGCTCGATATGGATTAATCTAAGAGCCAATCACACAGTAGAAATATGCGACAACAGCCAATCAGCGTACAGCGTGTGTGTGCACGTCAAAGTACAAAGTTCATTTCCTACCGCACTTTGCGAAGCAAACTTAACACCAGGACGACAAAAAAAGAGAGAGGAAGCAGCGACGAAAGTGAAACTAACTTCGAGTTATCATCCAAAGATGTAGAAATTGTCGACAAAAAAGGTAGCACGAATTCCGTTATATAAGTGGTTTGGCTACCTGAAAAGTGACTCTTAGCTCAGCTGGGAGTTTGGCGCGATTGTTAAAACTGAAACCGAAAGCAAAAAACGCACGCGCATTCAAAAGGAATTTTTAATCCCCCCAATGCACGCAAATTAGGCTACATGACATATCTAGGCTGTTATTAGTATGTAGGCTATGATAGGTTGTGTATGTCTATAGCTCTGTATCATGCTTGAAATATCCGTCTCTATTTGCACTTCTGAATATTTAGAGAGTAGCCTACTTAGATTATGGCTGAATTGTCTGCACTTAATACGATTAAGAAAGAACTGTGTCGTTATTTTTTGTCATTTATACTGTAGATTGTTTCAAAATGCAGTGGTTGCCTCTAATTTAAATAGCTCAACCTATAATAGAGAAAATAAACAACTGTGTTAATAATAATAAATAAATAAATAAATAAATAATTGTTACAAATTATGTTTTTACAATAATTTTATGTTTACATTTTGTACATTTACTCTCATTTACCATACTCTGTCACAACTTTTATTTTTTTAATTTATTTTAGTAAGTTGTTTTAATTTTTAAGGCCAAATCTGTAATCTGTTTTTGTTAATAAACTATATTTTAAATGTAATTTAATGAACCCTTTCATTTTTGTGGCTTTAGTCATTGTTGGGATACTATTTTAAAGCTGGCAACATCAACAGCTTATATCGAAATATATATATCGTTATCGTTCAATATGGGAAAAACATTATCGAGATTACATTTTTGCCATATCGCCCAGCCCTAGTATTATGTCAGAGTAAAGCGATTTACAGATTCTTAGCTAGAAACTAGGGGTGGGCGATATGACCTAAAATTAATATCACGGTATTTTTCATCTTTTGAACGGTGACGGTATAATATCACGGTATTACTTTTTTTGGTACATTTTGGGAGGAGTAGCCTGTCCTGTCCCTTTAGTATTTGAATAAAGTTAATATTTTTATATTATAATAAGTAAATGGTAGGTATCCTTAACAAAAAGAGACATGGGACAGTATGCATTCTTAACATATTGATTTTGCAAAAAAACCTAAAGAAAATCGCACACGAAAATCGGACTCACTGTACAATGACCTTTAGATTTGAATGATCACGGGTCGAAAGTAAAGAGAGATAACAAACATAGACTGGAGGATTTGCTGCAATCTTGTACTCACTGACAAATATCTATTAACGTTATAAGATGTGCTGCTCCCTTTACACAGAGTGTGCATTATCGCAAAATCGAAAGTAAAAGTAAACAGGCCGGTCGCGTTCGCCTCGCGCCCGCTCAATTTGTGATCTGCTGTGTAAATCCTTCGGCCGGCCACCGGGAAAAGTCCCGGTCGTCCCGATTGCCACTCCGCCCTAGTATAGGCTACAGACTCGGCCATTCTTCACGGTGTTTCACCAGTCGTTTAATGGCCACTCCCTTTTTACCTACCACCTGCAAAGCTGATACGAATATGTTTTACTTTTTTATTTACAACAAGATATATAGTGTAAGGACAGGTATTCTGACCACAACTGAACGTTTGAAGAAAATTTAATGCCTTATTATTTAGAATTAGCTATTATTGATGTAAATGCAGCCGTTCGAGGCACATAATTGATTTATTACGGTATTGACGGTATTAGAAAATCCATGTCGTGGCGCAATGTCACACCGGTGCTGACTATGATACCGGTGTACCGCCCACCCCTACTAGAAACTATCAACATTTTAAGGCTGTCACCGTCCACTCTGTGGGATGTCCAAGTTTACTCTAAGTTTCCACTAAAGGAGGGAGAGCCTTTTCTCATTTGGCTCCCAAACTCTGGAATAGCCTTCCTGATAACGTTCGGGGTTCAGACACACTTTCTATGTTTAAATCTAGATTAAAGACTCATCTCTTTAGCCAAGCATTCACATAATGTATCTCATAACGTTGTAATTTCAGTTACATCTGATCAAATGCACATTAATATTCCTCAGCTTGGGCTAAACACATCATTTTTGTTTGGTCGGAAGTTGGAACAGCAGCTACGCTAATTATTTCTTTGTTTCTCTGTCTCTGCCACGGGATTTCCATCCCGTGGTAACTAGGGTTTACACAAGATTCAGCCCGGATTCAGTAGAAGAGATGATGCCAACCCCTCAGAGGACCGCAGATGATGCCAGCCTTGAAACAACATACAGCACTACATAATTTTCCTACAAGTTGATTACAGCACATAACCATTGCAATTAGTGTTCATCATCTGTTTGATTACACAGTTACTGATTTTAATATTTATATCATATGTACATCGACTCAACATACAGTATTCACCAAAAATAAGCTACTAAATATATTGTAGTAGCCTAAAACTTTTGTACAGCTGCTCTGCAACAATTTGTATTGTAAAAAGCGCTATACAAATAAACTTGAATTGAATTTAATTGAATTGAACTCCATTTTACAAATAAATCCTAATCTAATCATGCTGGAAGTGAACTAATCCCTTAAGTGATCATCAGCAATTTCTGGCATTGGTCTTGTACCTAATTTCATTACAAAACGTAAAAGCATTCAATGCAAAAACATCACAGAACCACAAAAAAGGCAGAAACATAAACACCGCACTCATATGTAATCATTTAAATTCAAAACTACAAGCACAGATAAGGAGTTGTTCCTCCCTTCAGTGCTATAAAAACTCCCACTCGCTGATAGACTTTCCAGTAGATGTTAAAACATGGATGGAGGGATTTTCTCCCACTCAGACACAAGAGCATCAGCGAAGCCAGCTGCTGATAGTGGGCGATGAGATCTTAATAGCCTATTGGGTGAGGAGACTTCAAGTCAAAAAAGTTGAGAACCACTGTTCTAGACAATTCATAGAAATTAGATGCTTGACTACAAACCTAAAGGTATGCAGATTAAATTCACAATGGACAATCAGTTAAGAGGCTTAAAATTAGTTATGCACAAACTGATCTGAATCAGCTGGCCTTTTATATATAGGTCACCCCACCTTAAGCCTCTCCTTGTACCGGATGATCACAATGTACTTAATACTGGAACATTACAGGGCAAAAGAAGAAATTATTAATAAACAGAAGGGTCAGTGGTAAAGGGTTCAAGCTGTGTGCATAACAAAGAGTCACATCCAATTGCCACGAAACTAAATATAATAAAAAACAATACATTGCAACATGCCACCACAGTGACTCAGGAACCGATGACTGCCACAAGGAAAATTTAACAGTATTTAACTGTCCTGACTCCTCCCTTTTAAACAGGTGCAATTCTGCAGTTTCAGTTTAGAGATCTTGTGTCAGTGTGCATAACAGGAAGAGGTGAGAGATTTTACATGTTTCTTCAACACCTGCCTATATGTCAGCTGGCAGGTCAGGAAGCATTTGACCTTCTGAGCTTTTACATGGCCTGTGCCGGGACGTCCTACATATTATTGGGTTGAAAATAAAATAAATAGTACTTAAAATATACAGTCAGTGTCTAACACAAAGAAAGCTGAAATCACCAGTCGTATCACATTAACTAAACGTTGACAGATAATACTGAAACTAATTCTCCTGGTAATACACCAAGCCTTGCTTGCGAAATGCAAATCATTGCTCATCACTGATTACACAAGACTAGTTGTCTTTAAATCTAACTAAGGAAAGGTCTATTTACCATTAAACATTCACATTACTTTCTAAAAGTCATGTAGATTTGCGTACAAGTCCGCAACCATTGTTTTTTATGTGGTAGATAATTACAGTGTACATATGAAATGTTACTGCTTTTGGAGCACCATACCAGCACCAAAGCAATTTTTGTCAGGTACCAATTTTTTTGGATAGCCAAGATTTAAGAAAACATATGTTTAAAGATGTTTATTTAAAACCCCTTATAACTAACTTTTTTTGGGCATGGTAAATAAAGGAACCTTTTATAGCACCTTATTATACAAGTTAACGTGCTGCCAGATCAAACATGCTATTATGACACATACTGATTCAAGGTTGAGATCTTTTCATGAATTTGGAGGTCAAATCAACTCAAAACTGTGAAACATGGCCAGAATGCTATCTTATTGACCATATGCAAACACAACTGAGCAAACTCTGAACATACACAGTACGTCAGAATGGTTCTGATAGTGTGTGCATTGGCAAAGCTCAGTATGTTGTCTCACGAGATGTTAATACATTCATGGTCATGCATTAACAATTATAATTCATATGAAACTTTAATTGAAAATTAAATTATGTTGAATCATCAAAATGCTAAATAAAAATAACAGGTCTAACGTTACATTAAAATACTGAAATACTATTGTATTATTGTAAATAAAAACAACAACAAATACAGTAAGTTTATTTTACATTAAAAAGCAAATAATCAGTTTCCAGTAAATATTACTAGCGCTTGGTATAATAAAATATAGTATAAAAAAAACTCATGCTCTGATTTTCAAGGTTTCCTCCGAGATGTGACAGAAGATCTGTTTTCATAACAAAAAGTGAAGCACTATCAAATAATTCTTTATAAATAAATAAAAATAGCTATGTTTTCTACAACAGAGAACCATGAGAAAATGACTTGCATCACTAATGGGTAAAACACAAACAAAGCAACTGACTTTAAGGGGAAATGCATGTTGCTAACTCATGGGCATTATTATATACGGTTGGTTGAGCAGTTTTATGCTTCCGTGATAAGGTCACTTTGACTTAACGTTACTTGAAAATATGTTGTTTAACGAATGACATCATAACACTTAGTCATTCCGCGACGTCAAAAACACACCAAACTATAGTGACGCGCAGAAACGTTCAAATTTAAACAGTTCCCCCCAAAAATGTAAAGACGTCGTAATTTCAAAACAAGCTATTTTAAAGAATAAAAACAAACACGGCCTACCTCTGGATAAAATGGTGCAGTTTCACATACAAATCAACTCGCCACGGTAACGTTAACTTCGAGACGCTCTTCACGAGAAAAAGAAACTTACCTCTTCCGAGTCGTCGATAAATTTGTTGAGTTTCTCGTCATCTTCGAGCAGTTCGTTTAACTGGGTTAAGGTGTAAGAACTCAACTTATTCTCAAAGCCAGCCATATCTGGCACAGAGCTGTCTTTCACACTTCGAACTCCTTCTGTGGACCGCGGTCGGACTGGGCAAAGCTGTTATTTTCAGCCGGAAGACGACAGGAGGAGATGTGTGACGTCAACCGTAAGGTCGCTTGATGCTTTGATGCTCACGAACTTTTTCCAAAAAGATAATTACATTTCTCACGTCTTTGTGCATCACACTGCATAAAATTGTTCAAAAGAAATGTAATTAAAATGCAAAAAATTGCACGCTTCACTGTTATTTTTAACTAAACTACACCTATTAAAAGTTGTTTTAATTCAAATTAAAATAAAATAATCCATATGAAACCAAATTTAAACAAAAATGTAAATTAGAAAACTGATATAAAATGTTGAAGAAAAATAAAAATACAAAAAATAAAAAGTAATGCTAAAATAGAAATTAAAAATACTATAAACTATACACTATTCACTGTATTAGTAGCATTGAATCTTGCAGAATTTGCAAAATGTTAATTATTTTAACAAAATAAGAGGGCACTTACATATAAAATAAGAAACATTTACATATAGTCCACAAGAGAAAATAATAGTTGAATTTATAAAAATGATCTTGTTCAAGTTTACATACACTTGATTCTTAATACTGTGTTGTTACCTGAATCATCCACAGCTGTTTTTGTTTTGTTTGTTTGTTTAGTCATAGCTGTTCATGAGTGCCGTTTATCCTGAACAGTTCAACTATCGCTGTTTTTCAAAAGAAATCTAATTATTTGGTTTTTCAACATTTCTGTGTATTTGAACCCTTTCCAACAATGACTGTACGATTTTGAGATCCATCTGTTCACACTGAGGACAAGATTATGCAACTATTACAAAAGGTTCAAACACTCACTGCTACTCCAAAGGGAAAAACAATGCATTAAGAGCTGGGGGATGAAAACTTTTTGAATTTGAAAATTTAATTTTCTAATTTTGTAAATTAAACTTATTTTGTCTTCTGGGGAACATGTAAGTATCTTCTGAAGGGCAGTACTAAATGAAAAAATATGATATTTAGGCAAAATAAGAAAAATGTGCACATCCTCATTCTGTTCAAAAGTTTACACCCCTGGCTCTTAAAGCGTAGTTTTTCTTTCTAAAGCATCAGTGAGCATTTGAACCTTCTGTAATAGTTGCATATGAGTCCCTCAGTTGTCCTCAGTGTGAAAAGATGGATCCCAAAATCATACAGTCATTGTTGGAAAGAGTTCAAATACACAAAAATGCTAAAAAAACAAAAAAAATTGTGGGACCTGAAGGACTTTTCTGAAGGACAGCGGATAGTCCAAACAGAGGACTCATGAACAACTATCACTAAGCATTAAGGTAACAACACAGTATTAAGAATCAAGTGCATGTAAACTTTTAAAAAGGGTGATTTCTCTTGTGGACTATATGTACATCTTTTATGTGAAGTATCTTATTCAGGTCAGTACTAAATAAAAAATTACATGTATTTTGTATGATCCCTTTTATCTTGGTAAAATAATTAACATTTTGCAGATTCTGCGAGGTGTATGTAAACTTTTGACTTAGCCTGTATATGGGACATTTAAAAACTTAAAACAATTATTTGTCCATCAATTAGTTTTATTTGCATAATTAAGATTAATAATATGTTTGCACTACTTAAGATATTTACATTTAAAACAAATGTACAGTACATCAAGTATATCCAATATTTATGGCTTAAAGCTTTATTCAAGGCTGTACCCTTGTCTAGTAAACACACAGTTTGACATGCAAAATATTTGATATATCCCAAAATATGAATAAATAAAATATAATCTATCTATAATTAAGGCCATCATACAATCAAGTGAAACACGTTTCAACTTTGTCTTAGTAGCGTGCTTCACACTCATTGTCGCTACTGTCCTCTGCACCCTTCAGCTCCCATGGTGGCGCTGGCACTGAGTTGTTAACATCTGCATCTATTTCAGTCCCCAGGATCTGCCTCTGCACCAGCTTCCAGTAGAGGCCTCCTCTGGACATGAGTTCAGCATGTGGGCCCTGCTCCACCACACAGCCTTTGTCGATCACTAGGATGTTGTCTGCTCTCTCCACTGTGCTCAGTCTGTGGGCAATCACTAAAACCGTGTGTTCTCGCATCAAGTTGTTCAGAGCCTGCTGAACCTAAAATCAAAGTAGCAACAAATGAAGTCTAATGCAAGACTGAAAATGAATGTTCACTTAAGCCGCAGCCTTTCAGTGTGATAGGCATCACTTACTATGTATTCACTTTCTGAATCCAGTGCACTTGTGGCTTCATCTAAAATGAGAATGCGAGGGTTTCTGATGAGAGCCCGAGCAATGGCAACTCTCTGTTTTTGCCCACCAGACAGCTGAGTGCCCTTCTCTCCAACTCCTATTACAAACATAGTAGAGTATATTATTATAATACAATATAATATAATATAATATGTGATCCTGGACCACAAAACCAATCTTAAGTAGCATGGGTATCTTTGTGGCAATAGCCAAAAATACATTGTATGGGTCAAAATTAACGTTTTTTTTTCTTTTATACCAAAAATCATAAGTAAATATCATGTTCCATTAAGATATTTTGTAAATTTCCTATTGTAAATATATCAAAACCTAATTTTTGATTAGTAATATGCAATGCTAAGAATTTTATTTGGACAACTGTAAAGGCGATTTTCTCAATACTTTTTCTCAATACTCAATTTTTTTTGCACCCTTGGATTCCAGATTTTTAAATTGTTGTATCTGTGCCAAATATTGTCCAATCCTAACAATCCATACATCAATGCAAAGACAATTTCAGACAAAATTGACCCTTATGACTGGTTCACATAACACAAGGGTCACATATAATATAATACAATACAATACAATACAATACAATACAATATAATATAATAAAATAAAATATACCATTCAAAAGTTTTTAAACAGTAAGATTTTTAATATTTTTTCAAGAAGTTTCTTCTGCTCACCAAGCCTGCATTTATTTGATTAAAAGTAGAGCAAAAACAGTAAACTTTTGAAATATTTTTTACTATTCAAAATGACTTTTTTCTTTTTAAATATGTTTTTAAAATGTAATTTATTCATGTGATTTCAAAGCTGAATTGTTAGCATCATTACTTCAATAACATGATCCTTCAGAAATCATTCTAATATTCTGATTTGCTGCTCAAACAACAGCTAAATAAAATTTTATCGAGTTCTATTAATGAATAGAAAGTTCAGAACAGCATTAATCTGAAATCTGTCTTTATCATCAAATAGAAATTACACTGACTCCAAGCTTTTGAATGGTATTGTGTATAATGTTACAAAAGCTTTTTATTTAAAATAAATGCTGATCTTTGGATCTTTCTATTCATCAAAGAATCCTGAAAAATTGTACTCAACTGTTTTAAATATTGGTAATAATAATAAATGTTTCTTGAACAGCAAATCAACATATTAGAATGATTTCTGAAGGATTATGTGACTCTGAAGACTGGAGTAAAGATGCTGAAAATTTAAGTTTGATCAAACAGAAAGCAGTTATTTTAAATAGTAAAGATATTTCACAATATTACTGTATTTTGGATCAAATAAATGGAGGCTTTGGTGAGCAGAAGAGACTTCTTTAAACATTAAAAATCTTACTGTTCAAAAACTTTTGACTGGTAGTGTAATATAATTACTATTTAACTGAACCAAATTACACAAATAAGTCAAAAACATCAAATTATGTATCTGAATATCTGCTGTGGTCATTATGGCAATGCATGAGGCATTCACCTCATAAATGTACGTTTCTAAGCATGGCTTTAAATTTAAAAAGTGTTTAGTACACATATAATGTAAAATCAATATAATGCTAATACATAACTAAATATAATATAATATAAGAACTAACCAGTCTCATAGCCTTTGGAGAGCCCAGTTATAAAGTCATGTGCATTGGCATTAATAGCAGCTCTGATGACTGCCTCCATGGGAGCTTCAGGTACACCATAGGATATATTCATCTGAACAGTGCGGGCAAATAGAACAGGCTCCTGACTCACCAGTGCTACCTATAAATAAAATAACAAAGCACTTACATCTCTAATTTGCTTCACCAGTTTACAACAATTGCATTATCAACAACTACTGCCCTCTTACGGTCATATAATGTACTACAGGCTGTATTGAAAATTCTAAAAGTGCTTTTACAAATTAATGTATCCATTCACAATGCAGCATTACAGATCAGCCTCAGCATACATCCCACCTTAGAGTGATAGTATTTGTGCTGATAGGTGTTCACAGGTCGGCCGTCCACAAGAATTTGGCCTTGCTGAGGGGCATAGAAGTTCTCCAGCAAACACACACAAGAGCTTTTTCCACCACCTGAGGGCCCTACCAGTGCAGTTACTTGCCCCGGGCGAAGACTGAAAGATACATTCTGAAAAGAAAATGTGGGTTAGTTTCTTTCTCATGTCTATTAATTATGTTACTGCTTTACTGGTGTATCTGAAAGAAAACCAACATACCTAGCATTTAAATGCAATTTTGTATTCTGTAGTATATAGGTTATTTCTACCTGATGTTTATAGCCACTTACACATAAATAAGTGCGATGCAATAGGATTCCAGCAGCAAGCAATTTATCTGTTCACACTGAATGTGACACAATCACAGCCAATGAATTAGAACATATTTTATTTGGTCAGAAACCAACAAAAATCTCAATTTGGAACAAAAATCTTCAGCCTTTCTGCATTACGCCTGCATTTTATGGTGTTATACTTTGCTGTTAGTTAGTAACCTCCTATCTAAAGTCTACCTTTCAGTTAAGAATACCTTTAATATTTCCATCTCTGGCCGAGTTGGATATGCAAACGTCACATTCTTGAATTCCACCTGCCCTTCGAATGTCTCTGGAGATTCTTGACCATCATGGTTATGTTTAGGTTTCCTGTCAATATATTCGAACACTTTCTCTGCAGCGCCAACGCCTTGCATCAGACCTGTGTACACTGATGATATACTCTGTAAAAAGAACAGAGAGTAAGACTTTGTATTTCAGATTCATCCATAAGCATCACACACATAAAAAAACACCATACCTCCAGGGCCTCTCCAAGCTCCAGCTCATAAATGATAAAGGAAATAAGGGTCCCTCCGCTCATCTGATTTGTCACCACTAGGTGGCCTCCATAAAACAGGATTGCTACTTGCAAAGCTAGCTCAGAGATCTAAAGATGAAAATGAAACAAGAAGAGAAAACAACAACATAACTGAGAATTTTGTAAGGGCAAATATTGAAGACTTCAATATGCTTTTAAGATACCTACATAGCTGGACCACATGAAGCAGGCATAAGCAACTGCTTGTTTCTTATTAAGAACAAACATCTCCTGCAGTCTGCTGTAGTACGAGTCTCCCTCCTGATCCTCATTTGCAAAACTTTGCACTGTTCTCATGGCTGATATTGTTTCCTCAGCCACTTTATTGGCCTGAGCCAGTGCTGTCTGAACTTCTTTGGTTAATTTCTGTTGAACATCAAAAATGTGGAATGTTAATTTTTTTTGTATGCATACATCTTTTGTATCAATGCATTAAAATGCTATTATAATGTGCATTTGTGACTAATATGCTGCTATAAACTATTTGCATAAATATTTGCATTACTTGAATAACTTGCCTTGTAATACTCTCCATACAGCTTGGAGACCACAGCTATATATGGGAAGCCCATGATGGTGACTACAGAGAGCTTCCATGACATCCCAAACATGAATATGAAGATGCCCACAGCTTTCACAAAGCTGCGCAGGAACAGGTTGACATTTTGTGAGATGAGGTCGCTCACCTGAGTAGTGTCTGAGGTAAGTCTAGAGGTAATGTCCCCTGTAAGACAAACCATTGAGAGCTGAATCATTTATGTCTTCTCTGCTTCCACCAGTTCAGAAAGGTTTTGAAACAGTGATGTTAAGAACAACACTTCATTTGTATTTCCTGAAGGTTGGAAAATAATAGTATTTTAGGGTTTAGGCTTTGGTTTCACTGTTAAAAAAAATGCTGCATCATTTTTTTTGTATTGGTTGCACATAATCAACACAATAAACAATAGCAAAGAAGACAAGGTCAATCACAATTCAGTATGCAAACAGATGTATGAAAGAAAACCAACCATAATTGTATATGCAAATATAATGGTGATGTATTTGCTGTTGGTCACATTTTGAATGCTGACCATTCTATCAATGTAGGTCAAAGTTCTTAAATTGCTTCTTTTTTTTAAACTTGCAAAATTAGATTGTAAGGACAACTAAGGGACTCATAAGCAGCTATTACAGTAGGTTCAAATGCTCTCAGATGCCTCAGAAGGAAAAACGATGCATTAAGAGCCAGGGGTGTAAACTTTTGAATGGAAAAAAGGATGTGTACATTTTTCTTATTTTGGCAAAATATATTTTTCATTTTGTACTGCCCTTCAGAAGCTACAGAAGATACTTACATGTTCACCAGAGGACAAGATAAGTTAAATTTACCTTGATCTTCAAATTCAAAAAGTGTTTACCCCCTGGCTCAACATCGTTTTTCTTTCTGAAGCATCAGTGAGGATTTGAACCTTCTGTAATAGTTGCATATGAGCTGTCCTCAGTGTGAAAAGATGGATCTCAAAATCAGTCATTGTTGGAAAGGGTTCAAATACACAAAAATGCTAAAAAAACAAACAAAGAATTTGTGGGACCTGAAGGGTTTTTCTGAAGAACAGCGGACAATTTAACTGCTCAGAACAATTATCACTAAACAAAAAAAAAAACAGCTGTGGATAATTTAGGTGACAACACAGTATTAAGAATCAAGTGTATGTAAACTTTTGAACAGTTAATTCCTATAAATTCAACTATTATTTTCTCTTGTGGACTATATGTAAATGTCTTTTATGTGAAATATCTTATTTAGGCCTGTACTAAGTAAAAAAAATAACATGTGTTTTGTATAATCCCTCTTATTTTGGTAAAATAATTAACATTTTGCAGATTCTGCAAGGTGTATGTAAACTTTTGACTTTAACTGTATGTTTGATTAAATCTATAACTGGAAGCATGACATTACCTGTATGGTTGGCATCGAAGAACCCAATTTCTTGATTCATTAGTGATCTGAAGAGAAGGTTTCGAAGTCGAATGTTCAACCTGGCAAATGTAACGGAAAAGACTCCTCCACGAAACCCAGTGGCTATGGAGCTAAAAAATAAAATTAAAAAAATAATACATGGCACTATATTTCAATGGGGAAAAAAACTGAAATCAGTCTCTAGAGTACTGTCTATTAAATTATTAATTGAACTGCTCACCTGACCAAAGCCAAAGCACTGAGAGTAATCAATGGTTTGGCAAAATGATCCATGCTTTTCTGGATAACTATGCCATCTATTGCTCGTCCCGTGTAATAAGGTATAAAAGCTTCACCTATGGGGAGGAAAAATAAACATTAACACTATGAGCTGATAAACACTAGAAACGAGAACAATATATTAAACAATATAATGTGCTACCAAGTATGACAAATCAAGGAAAAAAGATTAGAGCAATTGTACAACTACAATTGGATTCAGAAAGTTAAGTCTGGAAATCCAAAACTGCTGTAGTGAATATGAATTTGAAGTTTTAGACACACTACTGTTCAGAAGTTTAGGGTCAATAAGATTTTTTAAAAAGTAGTTAATACTTTCATTGAGCAAGGACACATTAAATTGATCAAAAGCAGCAGTATAGACTTTTACATTGTTACAATACATTGTTACAAAAGATTCTGAAGAAAGAAAAATAATAAATAATGTTCTTTTGCATTATATTTTCATCAAAGAATCCTGAAAAATTCTATCATGGTTTCTACAAAAATATTAGGCAATGTTTTCAACATTAATATAATAATAAAAAATGTTCTTGAGCAGCAAATCAGCATATTAGAATGATTTCAGAAGGCTCGTGTGATACTGAAGACTGTAGTAATGATGCTATAAATGTCTTTATCATCAAAATAAAATTACACCGACTCCAAGCTTTTGAATGGTATAGTGTATAATGTTACAAAAGCTTTTTATTTCAGATAAATGCTGATCTTTGGATTTTTCTGTTCAACAAAGAATCGTTAAAAAAATGTACTCAACTGTTTTAAATATTAATAATAACAATAATTGTTTATTGAACAGCAAATCAGCATTTTAGAATGATTTCTGAAGGCTCATGTGATACTAAAGACTGTAGTAATGATGCTAAAGATTCAGCTTTTGCATCAGAGGAATAAATTACATTTTTAAAATTAAAACCATTATTTTAAACTGTAATAATTCTCCACAATATTACTGTTTTACTCTATTTTTGATCAATTAAATGCAGCCTTGATGGGCATAAGTCAGAGAGTGTGTTTTGATAACTATCTATTAAATGTAAATTCTCTAAAAAAAAAAGAAATTTAAGATTTATATTAAACGTTAAAAACATTTCATAACCATTTAAAATAAGGTCTTATGCAGTAACAATGCTCATTGCATCATGCATCATGATTCATGTTACTGTAAAGCAAGTGTTCATTGTTAGTCCATTAAAAGCATTGTTCATGGTAAATACTGTGTTAAATAACGCTAAAGTATACAACCTTATTGTAGTTACTATACATTCCATGAGATGTTCATCAAGAAGGCCAACATTAGCATGATTAACTGTCACACATGACATAAAAAAAATTAACTCATGAAATATCACTTGAACTATGTGAGAGTGAACTTACACACAGCAGACAGCAGAAGAAAGAAGAAAGCAATGGACATCAAACCAGAGTCCTTCTTACAGTACGACAAGAGACGGCCGATTGTGGCACCTGAATGGGGAAGCTCTTTCTTTGATTTCCCGTTCTTCTTACTGGACTCGTCTTCCGTCTCGATACCATCCACCAGCCTCTCCGTCTCCTCGCTGTCCTCTCTTTCAGTTGCAGAATTGGGTGTCTTTGACAGCAGATTCCATGAGATCATGATGCCTACTGCTGATACACAAGTCCAGGAGAACAAACTCAGGAACCAGGGGTCATACATCAGAGCTCCCTCCTCAGAAAGCATCAACAGCTTGGCAAGAGCATAAGTCATGTTGGTAAGGCATATAAGAGAAACCAGCGTCCCCAGATTTGAAACTCTTCTTGGGCCATCACTCCTGTTATAGAACACCCCGATGGAGGCCCCCAAAAGAAGACAGGCCCGTATGAGAACTGTTCCCCACAAGTCCACTGTTGAGCGGTGTATGTCAAAGTCCTCTAACTCGTCTGAAAATATATCAAGATTTGATCCATGAACATACAAGACTGTGGTGACCACAACATCCACCAGAGTAAAAACCAGGCTGCCACTAATAATCACAGCAACCCTCATTTTCCTACACCTTCTGGACAGGCTTTATGCTACTGAAATACAACGTGAGCAGCCAAAATTCTATATGGAAGTGATTTCTATAGGGTGAGTAAATATCGTAATGACGCCACAGCGTGAAACCAGACTGACAGGTCTGGAATTATAATAAAAAGTCAATGTCAATGTACAGCGCCTGTCAAGTTGATCCGCTGGCCTGCGCAGCTTGACACCCGGCACTATCACAGACTTATTCATTGGGACGATACTGAATATATGAAAATCCTAATACTTTCCGTCTAAGAATAAGCTCCTTGTAACCTTCGTAAATCAGCATTCCCGGTACGATAACAAAACTCTTCTTAGTCCCATAAAATCCATCGCCTCTCTTTACCGGCGCGGTGAAATGACAGGAAGGGGGAAAAGAATACAATACTGAAGCCCCGCCTCTGTGACAACCGACCAATCAGAAAGGGCGTTGGTCACATTGGTAAAGTACACAATTATTTACATATTTTGAGGGAAGGTGTATTTGGATTGGATTGCATTACTACAGATTTATAAAGTGAAAACCTAAAACCTATAAAATGAATGACTTGTTTCGTAACACTAAAAACATGACATAAAACGCGCTTTTTAAAAGAATACTGTACAGAAAGTGCGTTTTATGCTATGCTTTAAGAGGTAAACTTATTTTAATGCGTTGACTAACATACTAAAGCATGTGCAAAGTTTTTAAGCACATGTATATTTTAGTTTAAATACTTATCAGTACAGTTGGAAAATTATTTACAGTCAAACCAAATTTTATTCAGACACCTTCAAAATTTCTCACATTATCACAGTTTATTCGCTATAGTTTCGAAAACGAGCTCAAGAGTTAAACTGTCTCAGAACAAATTCATCTTGATAATGTCAGATAACTTTGATAGAAACGTATGTAACAAAACATGGTCAGGTCAAAGTGTCAAAAACATTTTCTAAATTATCATCAATTTTACTCGTAGTCCACTGTATGAAGTTTTTTTGGGTATAAAATGTAACAGTTTACTTTATTTTGCCATCCTCACTTACATAAATGAACTATAGTGTCTTGCACCCACTATATAAATATATAATGTTTGTATATAATTTATTTATAATGTATATATATATATATATATATATATATATATATTTTTTTTTTTTTTTTTGACTCGAGTTACACTTACGTGGATCAGAAAACCACTCAAGTTTAACTGATTGGATCTAAATTTGAACTATAATACATTTATTTCAACTGTAAATAACATGCAGTTAAATGTCTGAAAAATTACATCCAGCTTGCATTTACTTTTTTGAGGATTCCTTTTTTTTTAATTAAAAATGCAATTTAAAAAGTAACATTTTAAGTAAAGATCATGTCTGTCCTCATGTTATTAATAAGCGCAGTTGAGGCTTTGAATGAACTTTAAACACCACATGGATTTCTATTGTACTAGTGCCATTTAAAGTTAAAAACTTTTGCAGCTAAAATAGGTTGTTTTATATATATAATTAAATGCCTAACAGTCAGAAGCCAAAATATCACCACATACATCCTGTAATGCCTGTTTAATATTGTTGGTGTAATTCTTCATTTGTTTTAG
Organism: Garra rufa; assembly: GCF_049309525.1. Lineage (NCBI taxonomy): Eukaryota > Metazoa > Chordata > Actinopteri > Cypriniformes > Cyprinidae > Garra > Garra rufa. Next base: position 36,422,552 of record NC_133365.1, on the reverse strand, counting down.
TCACCACAGCTGTCATTTTTAGCGTAAACTTAACCAAAAAAAATTATTCCGATTTAAACAAGAGCACTGCATTTCAACACTAAACGGTTTATTTCAGCCATGTTGCACTTAGGCTGTTCCAATGACACAAGTAGCAAGGTGAGGTCAGCCATATTGTGAAATCTTATGCAACTTGTGGTCACATTCTTGCACCTTTGTTTCAACCCTCGTTATTTCAAAGGCGAACAAGAAGTTGCATGAGATGTTTCACATTGGCCACAGAGTAACTGATTTTAACCGATTAACAACCCTATTTATTATGAATGAAAACAGTCAATTGTTGGATAGCATTTTTCATAACTTGAAACATAATGAAGCAAAAAGCATTTATGAAAAAGTCAGTAACTGAAACTATTTATTGACATATAGAACTGTTTCCTATCCACAAACATGGATGAATAAGTGAACAATGAAGCACAAAAAAAAATAGTTGTTTGCAAATTCATACTCAATCTCAAAAATTAAAAACACTTTGGTGTTATATAATAATGATCTGAAAAAAAATCAGTTAGGAAAAACAACTATTTTCTGTAATAATGAATACTGAATATTACAATCTTCATAAGTTTACACATTTTTTCAGATAATACTGAAATCTCGGTGTGTCAGATGACTCACCTAAAGCAAATACAGATAAAATATGTCTTCTGGGACATGAGTCAACCAAGCAATACAATCTTTAGGTGTGTAGTTCAGTGACTAAACAAAAAACTAAGACCATAATCAGTGTCTATAATTGCCTTGAGGTGAAATACAATATTTTAATCTTGCTACATTATGTGCTGAAAGTGAACACAGCTTCATTTGCTAGACCTGCTCTCTGTGGACCACTTACTGCAGATATCAAGTCTTCAAGCTGTAGCCTATGCAAATACACTTGGATAGTGCTTTATGATTTAGTCAAATCCCAAAAAGATTTTCAGTGCACATCAGAGTCTGTTAGAGGATATTCTAAGCCATTCTTTTTGGCTTCAGGTACATTCTGGACTGTGGTTAGGACTGTCTCTACTGGAAAAGACAGGTAGAGGCTTTCCTTAAGCTTTTTTGCTGAGGGCGTTTCCTCTTTGCTGAACAATGGGTCGGTCACAGTGAGAGTAATGGAAGTCATATTTCTAGCCTTGCGTTTTGCATTTTTCTTTTCTTGTCTGTATGCAACATTCATATTTGTAACTACCTGTATAGACAAAAAGAACAATAACAGGAGAATGGTGTACATTTTTGAATAAATGCTAGTGGTTAGACATTTAAAAATGACAGGATTCAAAAGATTTTAGCAATACAAATGAATGCTCAAGCTTTACCATCTGTTTGACGTTATTCTGTTGCTCCTGCATGGAGGTAAGAAAGGCGTTTGTGTCCTCTTCATTAAGGGTCTCATCCTCCTGGTCCTGATAGTAGAGAGGATCAAACTTTGTTTTTAAAAAACAAGAGAAAAAGAAGAAATAGATCACTAAAAGAAATTCAGTCATGCTTTTTACTTTCTGTGTGTCGCACTCCAGCTCTGTTAAGCGAGTCTGAGTGGGTTTAACTAAGGATGGTCTGCATTTAGACCTATCCTATGATCACCTTCACTTGCTCCTCTTTGTGAGGACGATGGGGGCGACACATAGGACATACATTTTGTATGGCTACCTGTTTTTCATCCGGTCAGTGATGTGCTTGTCTCAATGATAAAGACCTTCAAGTGTAAGTGTGGAAATAACTGTAAACACTTGGGATACTGACTTAGTATCAAGAGGATTGATTCTCTCATAAAATATTAAAACCAAATGTTTTATCTAGCCATTTGTATATTTGTGACCCTGGACCAGAAACCAGTCTTAAGTAGCACGGGTATATTTGTAGCAATAGCCAAAAATACATTGAATGGGACAAAATGATCAATTTCTCTTTAATGCCAAAAGGATCATGTTCCATTAAGATATTTTGGAAATTTCCTACCATAAATATATCAACCTAAGTTTTGATTAGTAATATGCATCGCAAAAACTTTATTTGGAGCAATTTAAAGGCGATTTTCTCAATATTTAGATTTTTTTTTTTTCATCCTCAGATTTCAGATTTTCAAATAGTTGTATCTTGGTCCAAATTTTGTATCCTAACAAACCATACATCAATGGAAAACTTATTTATTCAACTTTCATATGATTTATAAATCTCAAGTTTAAAAAAAAACCGACCCTTATGACTGTTTTTGTGGTCCAGGGTCACATTTATTGTGAATGAGAGCCAGGGGTGTAAACATTCTAACAGAATGAAGATGTGTAAATTTTTCTTATTTTGCCTAAATATCCTATTTAGTTTAATTTAATACTGCCCTACAGAAGCTACAAAAGATACTTGTTTCCTAGAAGACAAAATAAGTTCAAATTCAAAAGTTTTCACCCCCCGGCTCTTAATGCATTGTGTTTCCTTCTCAAGCATCAGTGAGCATTTGAACCTTCTGTAATAGTTGCATATGAGTCCCTCAGTTGTCCTCAGTGTGAAAAGATAGAAATCAAAATCATGCAGATTTTGTTGGAAAGGGTTCAAATACACAAAAATGCTGAAAAACCAAAGAGTTTGTGGGACCTGAAGGATCTTTAACTGTTCAGGACAAACAAGGGACTCATGACCAACTATCACTAAACAAAAAAACACAGCGAGCATCATTCATGTAACAACACAGTTTTAGGAATTAAGTGTATGTAAACTTTTGAACAGGGTCATTTTCATAAATTTAACTATTATTTTTACTTGTGGACTACATGTAAACATTTATGTGATCTTATTTGTCAGTACCAAATAAAAAGTAACATACATTTAGCAGATTCTGTACAATCCTTTGGAGATTCAGTGTGAAAATATATATATGATTACAAGTTCTAAAATGATGTCTGATTAATCATGATTATAGGGTTGAAAACAAAAAGAAATTTGAATAAAGTTGTTTTTTTTTGTTTTCTTTGTGCACCACTGACCATTTTAACAATGTCCTTACTACCTTTCTGAGCCTTGAATGCGGTTGTTGCGTTGCTGTCTATTCAGGGACAGAAAGCTCTAGGATTTCATCAAAAATATCTTAATTTGTGATCCAAAGATCTTACAGGTTTGGAACGATATGAGGATGAGTAATTAATGACAGAATTTTAATTTTGGGGTGAACGATTTATTTAATTAAAATAAAATGTGTTTTTCACTACTTTTTTATAGACTACTTTTTACACTAAATACACTGTAATTTTACACTAAATCTTTCCACTTATTACATGAAATCATTCATTCATATCACAAAATGATCATATCTTACAAGTTAATTTTCTTACCTCAGTAGATATGCTGGCTTTTCTGTTAAACATCAAAAAGTGTGGTGTAAATTTTGTCGTAGGGTTGACCGATGTCCTGAAGGTGGCCAAAATTTGATCGAGAAAATCATCCCATTCCACCTGCTTTTCCACTACCATCTGTTTTATGGCATCTCTCAGCAGATTACTGCTATGATCATACAGTGCATTCCGCTGCGGCTGGTCTACCGACAACACTCTTTGTGATATGTTCCACCGGTCACACAGGTGCTTCGTAACCTACAATAATCAATAATAACACTGTTAAAATAAATGTAAACACCAGTTTTGCATAAAAGGTCAATATTTTGACAAAACCTGGTACCTCCTCACAGAAGTCAGCACTTTGAGAGCAAAATATTGTCTTTGCAGGACCAAATCTAGAGGGGGATTTAAAAAAAAAATAATAATAATAAAAATCACATTTTTAACAAATCAGCATATTTATTCTTTATCAACGGTGCAGTGTTATCTCACCTGCAAGTGGATGATGAAATGCATCGTGCGACACAGAGACCATCTTTCTTTTGTACAGGAAAGGCCTCTACCCATTTACTGTAATAATCTGTAATTATAACAACGTGTGTATTCCCTCCATGTGCAGTGCCTGGGAATGGACCTGTTATCAAATAACACAAGTTAAGACATTTGTTTCCTTAGAAATGTAACTCGCCAACAGAATCAACTTCTTTCAAATCAAACTTGTTACAAATTTTACCTATTATTTCAACGGCCAAAATGTCCCATGGACCATCCACCTTAATGGGTCGAACCGTTCTAGCCAGGTTTTTATTCCGCTCTGCATGTTGGCACGTTTCGCATACTTTAATCTGAAAAAGATGACACAGTGATTTGTAGACTAAATTATGAATAAAAACACAGCAGTACGAAACAGCTCCATTCCTGAAAGGGTCAGATTAATGACATCCACTGCATACCCAATCCACAACATCCTTGACAATGCCAAGCCAGTAGTATTTACTCTGAATCCTGTGAACAGTCTTCTTCTGTCCCAAGTGATGCCCGATGTCATTGAAGTGACACTCCAGGAATATCTGTCTCTTTCGCTCTGCCTCAATGACTACTTCTCGCTTTTCTTCTTTCTTCGGACCCACATAATACAACCGGCCATCTATAGAATTTATCATAAAGGTTAGAGATAATAAAACAAAGCACAAATAAAACAAATACATACTAGTTACCATTTATTTGAAATGTTCAAAACATTGTAATTAATACATTTGTGACCCTGGACTACAAAACCAGTCTTAAGTAGCACAGGTATATATTTGTAGCTATAGCCAAAAAATACATTGTATGAAAAAAAAAAAAGGATGTTAAGAGTAGCTCACTTTCAAAAATTTTTTTTACAGATAATGTACTCACCCCCTTGTCAGCCAAGATGTTCATGTCTTTTTTTTCTTCAGTCGTTAGGAAATTATGTTTTTTGAGGAAAACATTTCAGGATTTCTCTCCATATAATGGACTTCTATGGGGCCCCTGAGTTTGAACTTTTGAAATGCAGCTTCAAAAGGCTCTAAATGATCACAGCCGAGGAAAGAAGGGTCTTATCTAGCAAAACGATTTGTTTTTTATTTTATTTTTTAAATATACAATTTATATACTTTTTAACCTCAAATGCTCATCTTATCTAGCTCTGTGTGTACTCTGTGTAGAGATTAAAAAGTATATAAATTGTAAATATTTTTAGACAATAACGATTGTTTCCCTAGATAAGACCCTTCTTCCTCGGCCGGGATCATTTAGAGCCCTTTGAAGCTGCATTTAAACTGCATTTTGCAAGTTCAAACTCGGGGGCACCATAGAAGTCCATTATATGGAGAGAAATCCTGCAATGTTTTCTTTAAGAAACATAATTTCTTTACAACTGAAGAAAGAAAGACATGAACATCTTGGATGATGAATGAGAACTACTTCTTTAAGTAAAGATCATGTTCCATGAAGACATTTTGTAAGTTTCCTACTGCAAAAATATCAAAACGTAATTTCTGATTAGTAATATGCATTGCTAAGAATTTCATTTGGACAACTTTAAAAGGGATTTTCTCAATATTTAGATTTTTTGCACCCTCAGATTCCAGATTTTTACATAGTTGAATCTTTTCAAAATATTGTCCTATCCTAACAGACCATACATCAATGGAAAACTTATTCACTCACCTTTTAGATGATAAATTATAAATCATTTTCAAGAAAATGACCCTTGTGACTGGTTTTATGGTCCAGGGTCACATATATATCTATATACACTAGCACAGTTTATAATTTGGCCTGTCAAAATTATCATGGCAACATGAGAAATTAAAACAGTTTCCAGGAAATACTGCAAAACACTGACATTATGATGATTCTGATACATATGCAAGATTTGCTCTCACCGTCAATCATAAATTTCTGAGCATATCTTTTGAGATTTTTCTTGCGAATAGGATTCATGGTTTGAGGATAACAGCCCTCGGCAACAAACGTGTAAATGTCCCCCAGTCTGTTTGAGCTGGACTCCACCACCTCCTCTTCGGCAACTGGCAACGAGTCCACACTCAACATTCTGCCGCGAATATACGGTCCCAGGCTTTAAATACATAACAGTGGGCACAGCTAAATAATCATCCAATTTTAAATTCAAAATTACAGGCGCATCGATATATGGGACAAATAAAACGTGTTTCTGAACAACTCGAGTTTTGCCTTGAACTTGCACACTCACACACAATAACAGTCGGACGGAAGGAATTAAGTGATGTACCAGGATGTAAACACTACTTTTATCACTCTCTATATATATCGTTCTTTTTAGATAGGAACTCATGCAGGGTGTCTAGACTTTTTATACTTATATGCATATAAATATCTAGCATTGTTAAATATGATTGTTTTACTTAAGTATTCATTTCATCGAAGCCGTTTGTTTCTTTACGGACATTTTATTGGTTGTTCCAAAACATTCAGTGAGTGGGCGGAGCTCTGAAGAAATTGACAGTTCAAACTAGTCTAACCCTTGTTCGCTTATAATGTTATAAAAGCTGTTACGCATATTTAAATATATACTAATATGTAGAAACCTGTATTAGCCACACCATGAAGAAATTTTACACATGCAACTGTTATTTCAGAGATAATATCTTTCTTAAAGAATACAAACTTCACGTTCGTTTCGTCTCAGAGAGACAGTTCAGGACGGACTATGAAAATGTAAGTGAGCTATAGCATCACCAGCTAATGTTTTAAGGTTAAACACTTTTCAATTTCTGTGTAAACACCACTGACATTTGCTTAAGATTCTCAGATCCCTGGGTTGTGTGTCTGAATCTCAGTTCAGAGACGTGCTTGGAAAGGTGAGTGGGCTCTGGGGAGCGGAAATCACTCTTGTGATAACGATGGACATCAGGCCTGTAAGAGGGTGGTTATTTACTCAGCCGTGTATTTATAGATTCATGCAGAAATCGAAAGACGCCAGAACCATAAATTGAAATCGGCAGAGAGAGCAGCTACCATCAAGGAGATTTATACGCCTCTACATCAGCATGTTTATCATTTGCAGGTACTTATATTCAGCAGTGCCAGTGTCAGGTAGTCTATGATTCAAACTCATATACTATAATATCATATGTTACATGCAAGGAATCATTCCTGGCCCCAGAGTTCTTACAGTTGGTAAAATACTGCACTTCAAGTAATGCAACTGTGGAAGGACTAATGAAACTCATCCAGACAGAAGCAGGTGGGCTGCTTCTTTACACATTTTTTTAGGTTGAAATGCATTGACTGTCATATTATGGAAGAAAAATCAAGCCAACAAATTCTGTTTATTTTATACTTTGCAGCACCAAGGGTTTTCCGATTCCCAATGTTCCAAAAGGAATTCTGCAAGGACTTTATAGAGGAGCTGGAGCATTTTGAACAGTCTGATGCACCGAAGGGCCGGCCGAACACCATGAACAATTATGGAGTACGCATTTTTATCATACACACTTCACACAGAAAAAAAGGAGCCAGAATTGTACCTTTTAGGGTACAACAGCTTGACACTGCAGCAGTAGCCTTAAAAGGACATCTGCATGCCTTTTTTACTCTAATAGGTACATACAAATTACTACTCTAAAGTACTAATATGTACCTATCAGGTGTAGAAAAGGTACAGAGATGTCCTTTCAGGGCTACTGCTCTAATGACAAGCTGTTGTACCCCAAAAGGCACAATTTTGATATTGCCATCAAAAGGCAGACTAATATTGTTCCTCTTGTTTTTTTGTATAATAATAATAATTTGACACCTCTCTCAATGAATACAGATTCTCCTTGATGAACTGGGGTTTGATGAGAGTTTCATCACCCCGCTGAGAGAGGTCTATCTGCGTCCGCTCACGGCTCTGCTTTACAGCGACTGTGGAGGAAGCTGTCTGGACAGTCACAAGGCTTTCGTAGTCAAGTATGCTATGCGTGAAGACTTGGACCTGAGCTATCATTACGACAACGCTGAAGTCACTCTCAATGTATCATTGGGGAAAGACTTTACAGAAGGGAACCTTTTCTTTGGAGACATGAGACAGGTATTGTGAGTTATAGTTTCCAATAGAGCTTGGAAATTATGTTATGATTGTCAAGACAACTTTTAAGAATTCCCAGTTTTTGACATGTCAAATGTGAGATATTAAAGGGATAGTAGCCAAAAATTTAAATACTTTCATGAATTGCTCACCCTCATGTTGTTACAAACTCATAAGACATTTGTTCATCTTTGGAACACAAATGAAGATATTTTTGATGAAATCCAAGAGCTTTCTAACCCTGCATAGACAGCAACACAACTGATGTTTAAGGCCCAGAAAAGTAGTAAGGACATCATTAAAACAGTCCATGTGAAATCAGTGATGTCAGTCTTCGCTGCGCGTTCATGAGAGTACTAACGTAGAACGTCCCTCTCTCTGTATATTTTGGCTCAAATAAGTAAGGCTGGGCAAAAAATTGCAAGTCATCCTCCCTGTTGAAATCTTCAGACATGTTTACTAATCACATCCAGGTTCCGCGTCAGAACGCCGGCTCCTTCATCAACAGCACCACACCCAATTTTCATTTTAGGGTGAACTAACGCTTTAATATCTATTTATATCTCATTATTCAAGTTTTTTATATCTATCTACAGTTGAGGTCGAGTTTACATACATCTTGCAGAGTCTGCAAAATGTTAATTATTTTATCAAAATAAGAGGGATCATGCAAAATGCATGTGATTTTTTTTATTCTGACCTGAGAAAGATATTTCACATAAAAGACGTTTACATATAGTCTACAAGAGAAAATAACAGTTCAATTTATAAAAATGACCCTGTTCAAAAGTTTACATACACTTGATTCTTAATACTGTGTTCTTATCCTAATGATCCACAGCTGTGTATTTTTGTTCGTTTGTTTTGTTCAGTGGTAGTGAACAGTTCAACTGCCTTCTGTGGGACCTGAAAAATCTTTCAGGTCCCACAAATTATTTGTTTTTCAGCATTTTTGTGTATTGTGAATCCTTTTCAACAATGTATGATTTTGATCCATCTTTTCACATTGAGGACAACTGATTGACTCGTATCCAACTATTACAGAAGGTTCAAACACTCATTGATGCTCTAGAAGGAAACACAATGCATTAAGAGCTGGGGGATGAAAACTTTTTTAATTTAAAGATCAGGGTAAGTTTAACTTTTGTTTTCTGGGAAAAATATAAGTAGCTTCTAAAGGTTAGTACCAAATGAAAAAATATATCTATATTTAGGCAAAATAAGAAAAATGTACAGATTCTGTTCAAAAGAGACATCCCCATCTCTTAATCCATCGTGTTTCCTTCTGAAGCATCAGCGAGCATTTGAACCTTATGTAATAGTTTCATATGAGTCCCTCAGTTGTCCCCAGTGTGAAAAGATCTCAAAATCATACAGTCATTGTTGGAAAGTGTTCAAATACACAAAAATGCTGAAAAACCAAAGAATTAGTGGGACCTGGAGGATTTTTCTGAAGAACAGCGAACAGTTTAAGTGTTCAGGACAAACAAGGGACTCGTGAACAACTATTAAACAAAAAAGCTGTGGGTCATTCAGGTAACAACACAGTATTAAGAATCAAGTGTATGTAAACTTTTGAACTGGGTAATTTTTTATAAATTCAACTATTATTTTCTCTTGTGGACTATAAGCAAAAGTCTTTTATGTGAAATATCTTATTCAGCTCAGTGGCAAATAAAAAATAACATGCATTTTGTATGATCCCTAACATTTTCTGCTTGATGAATACAATCAGTTGAAAAAATGATATAACATTCACCATTCAACTCCCCTAAAAGCACAAACAAACAGTTTCTTCCAGAAGAGATTTTATTTCACGATTATACAACACTTCACTTTACAAAGACATTGACAGCTGTGGATGAAACAATGGGCAGCACAAGCATGCAGCCTAGTAATTCATATTAAAGGTGTATTCACAATATCCTGTTCATGTGCGTTTGTTTTAGGTGCCTCTGAGTGAAACAGAGTGTGCGGAGGTGGAGCATCATGTAACTGAAGGTCTGCTGCACAGAGGCCAGCACATGCACGGAGCTCTGCCCATCTCCTTAGGCACGCGCTGGAACCTGATCATATGGATGCGAGCTTCACGTGAGAGGAACAAACTCTGCCCTATGTGTGGTAAGAGACCCACACTAGTGGAGAGTCACGGAATCAGTGATGGCTTCACCATGGACCCTGATGACACTAGTAGTAATTGGTCATGTTCTTTAACATGATCAGTGCGGATTTTAGGACTAAAATGATCTTGGTACCTTCTTCAAAATCAGTACTAAAGGTATAACTGTTGATTTATGGACTGTAAATGGTCATTTTGAGTGTAATTTTGACGATTGTAAATGATTTATAACTTGCTGTTGATGTTAGTCCATGTCTTATCTGAGGATAAACTGTTAATATATACAAGGAATTTTAGATGTACAATAAAATAAAATAAACAAAAGAAGAAAAAGAATTTTAAGGTATATGGCTTGTATGTACAAAAACATTAATTTCAGTAAATATTTTCTTTCCTTTACCAAAATTCAAGTTGCCAGGAAACTGAATTATTGCATCTTAAAAAGCTATTATTTCTTCCTCCAGAGGTCAAATCTCATGTCGGCCAATATCCATCATTTGCAACACAATATTCATATACAGAAAAAAAAAAAAACATCCCTGAACATACACTGAAGTCACACAAGCATTCTGAAACTTTCAAAGGAAACAAAATGAAGGGTCAAAATTTCATTTGCTATTTCAAAGTTAGTTTTTTGGTTGTTTCTTTTCCCCAACTTTGATTTTTGAGTGTTACAGGCAGGAAAAGAAAGGGAAAGGAAGGAAAAGCATGGCTGTTCAGAGAAAGGCAACACTACTAGACCCAGAGGTAGCAGTTGCAGAGGAAAATCATAAGCGTTTATCCCAGTAATCAACACATCAAAGGTACTGGAATCTTGAATATAAAGTAAATCTAGTTTTCTAAAATGAAAATTTAAAACTGATTTTGTCTAAAATATATTTTCATTTGTAGTAAGAAAATAATCTTTCTGCTTCACAGTATCTATGGTGTCACATTGTTTCCTATTAATAAACTTCACTACATTTTCAGCTGTTTTGGCTCTTCACATAAGAAATGATGATTAATGCATTCATTGCGTAAATCATACATTTCAACTAAATGTTTGCCCTTACTTCAAAATAACTCAACCTCTGACTTCTCATGCCACGTTACGGTTATGTCTTCCCATGAAGTGCTGTCTGATCCGCTATGTACCATAAGTGAACATAAACCTGTGTATTAGCCACACAGAATCTTCTTGCACAACTGGAGAACCAACATTATAGCGTTGTTTCGCTGCTCATGTCCCTGTGATCTCTGTGTCTGCTTCTAGGGTTAATATCTGTGTCGTCATAGTCCGACTCCATCTCAATCTTCACCTGGGGCACGGGGCAGGACATCCCTCTGGTCATTGGCATCGCCGGTGATGATGGACAGGAGATCTTCAGGTGCAGAGTGATGCTGTGGAATGGCAACTTCCAGTTACAAGAGTGAGGAGAAGTAGGAGGAGAGGACTATGATAGAAAGGAGGACCAGCTGAGGAGCGGTCTGTATTAAGATGTCCAGGGGAAAGATTTGGGAGCAGGATACCCGAATCAAAAAGAAGGCCCAGTATGTTTGTCATAGGTTAAGGGGGTTACACTTTACAATAAGGTTCATTAGTTAACATTAGTTAACTGCTTTACTTACAATACTTCTAGAGCATGTGTTAGTCTTAGGTAATGTTAATTTCAGCATTTACTAATGCATTATTAGAATCAAAAATTGTGTTTGTTAACATTAGTTAATGCACCATGAACTAATATGAACAACTGTTTTTATTAACTAACGTTAACAATGATTAATAAATAGTGTCATAAATGTATTGTTCACTGTTTGTTCATGTTAGTTAATATATTACTGTTAGCAAATGACACCTTATTGTAAAGTGTTACCAGTTAAGGAGATAACTAAGTGTTTAAATGTGATAAATACTAGGGCAACTATGGTCAACCTGAACAATAAGGTTCGACATTAACATTAGTTAATGCATTAGGAATCATGAAATAATGTTGGTTCTTGGTTAATGTTCATTTTTGGATCTGACATTCCTAATATATTTTTAATATTCCTGATAAAAGAGTATAGAATATGTAAGGTCATTTATAGTTTTTTTAACAGGACTGTCAAAAATGGTCAGTATTATTTTAAAAAAGAATTTTAATGCTTATCAACGGCTGACTTTATTTGATCAAAATACAGTAAATATTATTACAAGATACAATAACTGCTTTCTATTTGAAATGATATTTTAAATATTATTTACTCCTGTGAGGAAAAGGTTTTTCCAGCAGCCTTGATCCTTCAGAAATCATATTAGCTTATTTGTTTAAATAATAAACAGTTGTGCAACTGAATGTTTTGTGTAATGTTCTGTGATATTTTTCTAAAGATTAATTTTATAAATAGAAAGTAAAAAAAACAGCATTTACTTTTGATCAATTTAATGTCTTGTAGCTCAAAAAAACATAAATATACATTTATTTATTTATATCAAATCTTACTGACCCATATATATATATTCTATATTTAGAAAATATACTATATAGCAATAGTATTATTATAAAGTGTTATGAACATTAACAAGAGTATATGTAAAAATTAAGAAATGCTATATTATCTAATATGATGCCTAATGCAATAACTAATGTTAACATATGTGACCCTGGATCACAAAACCAGTCTGAAGTAGCAATATCCAATTATACATTGTATGGGTCAAAATTATAGATTTTTCTTTTATACCAAAAATCATTAGGATATTAAGATCATGTTCCATTAAGATATATTGTACATTTCCTACCATAAATATATCAAAACTTAATTTTTGCATTGCTAAGAACTTCACTTAAACAACTTTAAATGTGATTTTCTCAGTATTTTGATTTTTTTTTTGCACCCTCAGATTCCAGATTTTTAAATAGTTGTATCTCGGCCAAATATTGTCCTATCCTAACAAACCATACATCAGCTTTCAGATGATGTATAAATATCAATTTAAAAAAAACTGAACCTTATAACTGGTTTTGTGGTCCAGGGTCACATAATAAACCTTTGTTAAAGTGAACACTTCATCCAAACCATGCCCCCTGAACAGCAATGCAGACATGAAACCCAGCAGATTTTACATCATTTCTACATCAGAGTGATACAGAGGCACACATTTGGATAGTATGGGTTGTGGATATAGTGTGAGAGGACCCAGGCTGGGGAAAAAACCTAGAAAATCTAATAGAGTTATTCTGTATAAGCACTTTTAAAGGAACCACAATTATACAGGAAAAGAAACAACCAAAATTCCTTAAAAGAACTAATGTACATTGTTACATTATGGACTTTATATTAACAAAAAATGTATTTTAGAAAGCTTGCAGAAAGCAAATCAAATTTCTCACTGGCATCTTTCCCAGTATTTCAGCGAAACTGTACCAACATCTAATTATGGAAGTTCAATAAATATTATTTATGTGCTCCTTCTTTGGGTGTGAAAATGTAAGCAAAAGAAAAAAAAACATATGCATAATACAATACATTTGAACACATTTTCTATAATAGCATGCAGAGTAAAATACTGGTGGTTGCATGAAAACAATTCTATCTGCATTGCTTCAAAGCGCATGGCAAGGGTCTTAGCAGTTATACATTTAATATGCAGAGCTGCCTCTCAACTATGTCATCTATTTCTACTCTAAGTATTATTAGATGAGTATTTATTTAATTCTCTCACATTTTTAAAAACTAATAAAGTCAGTATCAGTGGTAATAACTGCCCGGTTGGCATCGTGCCGCCCACTCTGAGTTGGAGTCTGGCGCCTGTAAGAGGTCACGGTAGGGAACGTGTAGTTTGAGCACACAGTACCTGCGATCCAATTCTGAATCACTGGGGGAGCAGTTTGTGTAGGGGTTAAACTTGTCCTGTGGATCAAAAAATGAATTAAGATTAGTATATGCATGTGTAGAATGTGTTTTACCTTTGTTGGTACAAGCATGAGGCTCTTTTCCACCAGAAGGTGGCACCAGAGAAACACAAATTCAATAGTGTGGATGTCAAAAATGATTTTAATAGATCATTTTTGTGACTATAGTCAAGTGAAATAAAACTTCTCTTGCATCTTTCTTTGAGTATTAAGGCTACTAAAACACTTACGTCTTCATGGTCATCCCCTCCTTTGCTTTTCTTTTTGTCCTTCTTGGGATTCTTTGCATCGTCCTTTTTCTTCTTTTCCTTATCAGGCAGGATATCATCCAGCCATGCCAGATCGTGTTGAGAGAAGACCATGTCCAACATCTTTCGTACCACCATGAGACCAAGAATCTGAGGGATTGAGAAAAAACTATTTTTTGTATCCTTAACGCATTCTTAATGTTTATGCTCCTGTTGGGCGGTCTGTTCACAGCATGATTTAACTACTAATTACAGTCAAAGTTTAATGTGTAATGACCCCTTACTGAATAGATTAAATTTGGAAAGGTTTAAGGAAATTGATATTGTTATGACTCATGATGTGCATTGTTGTTTATGTGTGGCATTAAAAAGATTATCATACCATGACCGGGAAGATGATAGCGAGGAATGTGGATTTGAGGATCCAGAGAACAGCTAAGCACACAATCTGCACCAGAGTAAACAGGTGGACTCTTCTCAGCGGTACGTGGCGCAGGTATGAAAAATCTGGCTGGTGTTTCGCTGGCATTATGATCAGTTTGATCCTGTCCCAGAACTAGAAATGACAAAATGTTTGATTAGATCCTCAATGGATAAAAATGACAAATCTGTCATTATTTACTCACCCTCATGTCAATTTAAATCCAAATGACTCTTTTCGGTCTAATAAAAGTGAATGAAGCCCAGGCCTGTTTAGCTCCAAAAGGACAAGTCAGACCTTTTGATGAATAAGCTGGTTCACTCTACAAAAAATTCTGTTGTAATGATTTGATCTGAATGATTTGAATAAGCGAATCCACTTTACAAAATGGTTCAATTTGAATGATTCAATCTTCTATTTAAATAAGATGAATTACTTTACAAAATGGTTTGATCTTAATGATTCGATCTGAGTGATTTGTTCACAAATCAGATTGAATAACAACTTACATATTGATCCTTTCCTCACACATAACTATAGCACAAGGATCATATGGACAAGTCCTTTATTTTATCAAATTTAAATGTATGTCCTAGTCATATTTTTTCGTTTAAATAAACATAACTTACACTATCAGAAAAAGAAAATAAAACAATTCTATTTTATATTTTTTTACATTAACAATGTAATCAGTATTTACGTGTGAGTATAAATCTCATCAAGTTTTTTTTAAGCATTTTAATACATTTATTCCAAAATAATGTGTCAAGGCGTTAACAATTTCAACTAAAGGTAAAGGTAGGTTTATTTTAATAGTGGCAGACAGAATAACAAAAAAATTCAGAAAAACACATTTCAAAAAGTTATAAATTGATTTGCATTTTAATGAGTGAAATAAGTATTTGACCCCATCGCAAAACCCTTGTTGGCAATCACAGAGGTCAGATGTTTCTTGTAGTTGGCCACCAGGTTTGCACACATCTCAGGAGGGATTTTGTCCCACTCCACATCCTCTCCAAGTAATTAACGTTTCGAGGCTGATGTTTGACAACTCGAATCTTCAGCTTCCTCCATAGATTTTTTTATGGGATTAAGGTCTGGAGACTGGCTACGCTACCCTGGAAATCCAGAGGTCTCGCGAGAGCACAATTTGAATTGTCTCTGCAAGACACTCTGGCATCGAGCAATGATGCAGGTTACTGCAATACGTAAGCAGTTGTGGGAACCAATCAAATCGGTGTATCTGATGTAGGCGGGCCAGAGGCGAGCTAAGCTGATGACGACAGAGCTGCGACGTCCGAATCATATAGTAAACTTTGAAAGATCGCTGTCACTACAGATGAACAACAAGTTGTTTGAAACGGCTTTGGCGGCTACAATGAACGAGTTAGACTTGGCTTTCCATATAAAAGAGGAACAGAAAACCGAAAACTCGAATCGTTCCTCTGCAAGAAGGACGTTTTTGCTATTTTGCCGACTGGATACGGCAAGAGTTTAATCTATCAGTTCACGAGTTCAAGCTTACATATAATTAGCCGGAGAATAGTAATGCATGTTTGGCGTGCTGTCCGGTGAAGGGCTCCGAGCTCGGGAGTGGCCCGAACCCAGAGTACGTTACCCCCCAATAGGAGTAGCGAGAACTCGGAGTGATGAGATGGGGTGGTGGAGGGTTACTGATAAACCATCGAGTGAATTGAGGTGAGTCAACTGTATTTAAACCTATGGCGCTGATTGACTTGTGATGTTTACGCTAAGCATCTGACGCGCTTCTCCCGAACTTTGTTAATGAAACATCATTTAGCTCTGCTGGTAGCTAAGCGTGTATTGTTGCGATTGGTCGTGGCGTTATCCAATTGCGTGCAGTTAGAGTTTCAAATGCATGCTTGGTGCCGCCCCTCGAGTTAGGCAGTTTTCATTGCTCGATCCCAGACCCTTAATCTTAATAGATTAGGGTCTGGATTTTTCCAGGCTATGGCTACGCCACTCCAGGACCTTAATGTGCTTCTTTTTGAGCCACTCCTTTGTTGCCATGGCCGTGTTTTGGGTCATTGTCATGCTGGAATACCCATCCAAGACCCATTTTCAATGCCCTGTCTGAGGGAAGGAGGTTCTCACACAAGATTAGATGATACATGGGGATGGTGTTCTTGGGGTCATAGGCAGCATTCCTCATCCTCCAAACACGGCGAGTTGAGTTGATGCCAAAGAGCTCGATTTTGGTCTCATCTGATGACAAGACTTTCACCCAGTTCTCCTCTGAATCATTCAGATGTTCATTGGCAAACCTCAGTACATGAGCAGGGGGACTTTGCGGTAGCTGCAGGATTTCAGTTTTTCACGGCGTAGTGTGTTACCAATTGTTTTCTTGGTGACTATGGTCCCAGCTGCCTTAAGATCATTGACAAGATCCTCCCGTGTAGTTCTGGGCTGATTCCTCACAGTTCTCATGATCACTGAAACTCCACGAGGTGAGATCTTGCATGGAGCCCCAGACCAAGGGAGATTGACAGTTATTTTGTGTTTCTTTTATTTGCGAATAATCGCACCAACTGTTGTCACCTTCTCACCAAGCTGCTTGGCGATGGTCTTGTAGCCCATTCCAGCCTTGTGTAGGTCTACAAGCTTGTCCCTGACATCCTTGGACAGCTCTTTGGTCTTGGCCTTGGTGGAGAGTTTGGAATCTGATTGATTTATTGATTCTGTGGACAGGTGTCTTTTATACAGGTAACAAGCTGAGATTAGGAGTGATCCCTTTAAGAGAATGCCACTAATCTCAGTTTATTACTTGTATAAAAGACACCTGGGGGCCAGAAATCTTGCTGATTGATAAGAGATTGAATACTTATTTCACTCAAAAAAATGCAGATCAATTTATAACTTGTTTGAAATGCGTTTTTTCTTTTTATAGTAACCAATCACAGCCGATCATAACCAGTCATATCACAATAGAGGCATTGCCTCCTCTCACATGACTTTCCCCCATTTACTCTCAATTACCCCCCACCAAACCCACCGCACACTTTAATCAAAAACAAGAAAGTCATAAGGGTTTGAAATGACTTAAACATTACTGTCTTTATCTACCCTCTTTTTTAGCAATAGAACACATTGCTATTTAGAGTCAGTCTCAGCATGAACCTTAAACAGGGTGGCCGCGGATCCTTAAAAAGTCTTAAAAAGTCTTAAATTCCGTTGTCCTAAAATAAGGCCTTTAAATGTCTTAATTTGTCTTAAATCTAAATCCAAGGGTCTTAAATTTTTTACACTTTGAAAAGGAAAAGTTTATCGTTTTGTGGAGAATCTCCTGCGCAGGTTCTAAATCTGTTCTGTTGCTAGACACGCGCTTGCTTGACAACGCCTCAGTGTTGCCAGATTTAGCGGGTTTCCGCCCAACTACACGCATTTGAATCGCAGATTAGCTGTTAAGTTTAACCATCATAGAGTAAAAGTTTATAATTAGCACATGTTTTTACGTTGCCGCACACAACTGGCGCGAGCACGCGCAGAGAGAGAGAGAGAGGAGAGAGAGGCGCGCGGCGCGATTCACACAGATTGATTCCTCTTTAACTGCTATTTGAACGGAAACGTACATACCAAGTCATGTCTTAATACCCGTTTTGGTATTCTGTTTAACAGTCGTTTATGTCTTCAGTGAACCGAAACAGCTGAGAAAGAGATGCGTGCCAGTATTCGGTTTGGGCATTTGGCCTTAAAGAGACAGCGTCCTATAAATACCTGCAGTGAGAAACACTAGTTATTTTACAATTAATTATTAAATTTCCCCTCCTGAATACTAGTGTTATTGATTTTATTACTAACTTTATGTTGTATTCATTTACACTTGTCATTTGTGTAATTGTTCTTGTTTTGTTACTGAACTTTAGTTCAGATAGTAGTTTTTGCTGTGGATGAGAAGTAGCTTACCTAAAGTAAGCATTCAGTAATTAGGAAAAAACAAACTTTTTTTTTTTTTTTTTTTTTTTTTTTTGCTGATCCGAAAAATGATCCGATCCATGACTCAAAATCCGTGTTTGTTACACTGTTACATTGGCTTCAAAGTGTGTGAGAGCCTTGACTTTGTCATGGAATAGAAAATAATTTCTTCTTCTGGAATAGTGTTTTCTGTTGAATATTCCCAAGAATAATCAGTTAAATAAAATAATAATTTAAAATATCTTCATAGTTTTGTGCTAGACTTTTGCGGGACTTTCAATTTGGTCTTAAATTTTGTTTGAAAATGGTATTAAAAAGTCTTAAAATGTCTTAAATTTAACTTGGTCAAACCTGTAGACACCCTGTTAATACATTTGTATTCATTCAGAATAGTGTAAAGGTCTCCGCTTGTGGTCCATCATTTTGCCTTTGTCCTTCTCTAACTGACATTATACTAGACTACTAAAGCACAGCAAAGCAGCACCTGGCCGGTGCCAAGCTACACAAGAGGGTGGATTCTAACTGCAGCCTGACAGCCTCATCAAAATGCAGCTCAAAATTGCCTCAGTAAACCCAGCCAGCATGCAAATATCCAATCCCCCAACACCCCGCTCTTCTGCACTGTCACAGTGTGGAGAAATCACTCATTTCTAATCACTAAACACAGTTGTAGTGTGCATGCAAATGAGTGTTACACTCTCACACAAAGATGTTTTCCCTGAAAGTTGGCTATGATATTAAACCGTAGGAATGTCAAAAACAATAAATGTACATAGGCTATCAGAACAATTCCAAACTGTTCGGTAATGGCTGTGAGGCGAAGGAGGGAGGGGTTGGGAAAAGGTTACATCCCCAAAGGCACTTACTTGGATGCCACTAAGAGAAGCAACACCCATGTAGAGGAAGACTCCATACAAGACCGGCAAAGGAATGAACTATAAACAGAAAAAAAAAAACACTTCAGCTGCTAAGGCAATGGCAGTTACACTTAAAGTCAACATGAAAGCAAAACTAAATCTATTTAATCCTTTAATAAACATGAACTCAAATTCTCAGTCTCCATTCTGGCATCTAATGCCCACTTCCACCGTCCAATCAGTTTACTGTTGAATAAAACCTATCCTTCTTCTTTTTTCCCCCCCAGATTAATCAGATTATGGAAGTGAAATGACTTTGAGAGAAATGTAACTGGAAGTGCTGATGTATCTTTCTTTTGCCCTCAATTTTAACACAGGGCAAATTACCTTTTAAAAAAAGAGGTTGGTTTTATTAAGGTTTTTTAAAAATGTTTGACCTTTGAAAACACATTTGAACTGCATTTAAAGTTCCATGAATAATAATAAAAAAAAATGTTGGATGTCATGACCGTTTGAAGATGACTTTCAGGCTGCTATGCTGTGTTTATTTGAACTGTTTTAGAAATAAGTAAATACATTAAATTTAGCTTTGAGTCAGTAAGATAAACAAAACAAAAAAGAAAGAAATTGTATACTTTCATTTAGTAAGGACGTAAAGTGACAGTACAGATTTTTATAATGTTACAAAAGATTTATTTAAAATTAATGCTTTTCTTTTGAACTTTCTGTTAAAAGAATCCTGGGGAGGAAATGTATCAATTTCCACAAAAATATTGTTCATATAAGAATAATAAGAAATGTTTCTTGAGCACCAAATCAGCATATTAGAATGACTGCTGAAAAGTCAGGTATACCATCATAGAAATAAAGTACATTTTTAAATGTATTCAATTATATATTCATTTATTTTAATTTTGTAATAATATTTCAAAATATTGAAATGAATGTAGCTTTAAGGAGCATATATCTTCCAAAAATATAAAATCCTACTGACCGCAAATGTTGAACGGTAATGTACATAACATTTGTTTTCTCTTTTCCCATTGGAAATAGTATAGATAAAGCATACTAGATCATACAGACATCTCCATAGTTCATTTTTATGTTAATAACTGCTAATCTCTCTACTGTAAATAATATGCCAGTGTCAGTATTAATTATCTCTGTCATTTCAACAAGCTCACCTGAAGGATGGGGGCCAAGAAGATAGACACTCCTGTCAGTACAAAGACCAGGATTCCTGTCAGTCTTTGTTCTCTATAATTGGAAGAGAAGCAGTAAGAGTGAGAGAAAAAGACAACAGAAACTGTGAGTGAAGAACTCAGATATGTACTGAACAGCCTGTGTATTTTATGGTTAGCTATACTACACAATAACAAAGTAGCAACTTATTATTAAACAGTTGAGGTCAGAAGTTTACATAAACCTTGCAGAGTCTGCAAAATGTTAATTATTTTACCAAAATAATAGGGTTCATACAAAATGCATGTTATTTTCTATTTAGTACTGACCTGAATAAGATATGTCACATAAAATACATTTACATATAGTCCACAAGAGAAAACAATAGTTGAATTTATAAAAAATGACCTTGTTCAAAAGTTTACATACACTTGATTCTTAATACTGTGTTGTTACCTGAATGATCCACAGCTTGCCTGCTGTTCTTCAGAAAAATCCTTCAGGTCCCACAAATTATGCTCACTGATGCTTCAGAAGGAAACACGATGCATTAAGAGCCAGGGGTGAAAACTTTTTGAATTTAAATTGAACTTATTTTGTCTTCTGGGAAGCATGTATGTATCTTCATAGCTTCTGAAGACAAGCTCCTGATTTAGGCAAAAAAAAAAAGAAACATGCACACATCTTCATTCTGTTTAAAAGTTTACACCCCTGGCTCTTAATACATCAGAAGCATTTGAACCTTCTGTAGTAGTTGCATATGAGTCTCTCAGTTGTCCTCAGTGTGAAAAGATGGATCCCAAAATCATACAGTCATTGTTGGAACACTGTTGGAACATTGTTGTTCAACACAATGCTTTGTGAATCAATCAGGTACCAACACAGTATTAAGAATAAAGAGTGTGTCAACTTTTGAACGTCTTTCATGTGAAATATGTTATTCAGGTCAGTACTAAATACATGCATTTTGTATGATCCCTCTTATTTAGCAGATTCTGCAAACTTTTGACCTCAACTGTATGTATTAAATTGGCAGCCTTTTATTGTTATGTGCATTTTTTTTATCATCATTTTGACTGTATCTAGATGATTTAAGCAGTTTATAGCTACATTTTGTGGTTTAGCATCTGTTCCATGTAGATATAAATGTGGTCTGCCTCCTCATGTGAATTAGATTTCCTGACAATCAAGTTTATAATAAGTCTAAATAACCCACTCTCAGTAACCATTTTACAATTGTTATCAATTCATGAAATGCTTAACATGGTAAGCTAAAAATCACTTTTCTTTCTCTGTACAGAGCCAATAAGTGTGAGACCACAACCCTTCCATGTCTCTCTCACCTCACACCCAGAAACTGCGGCTGTTCCCCTGGAGCACTAGACTCGCTCTCCATCTTCAGTGAGTCAATGTGAGCGATGGAAATGACAGTGGCCGCCACATACCATGGCAGGCCCATAAAAGAGCAGGCTGCCATCAGAATGCCCACCCACAATAGATCCAGATGATACCCACAACCTTTCTGTACCAAACAGAGCGAGAATGTGAGGAAGTCAATGGAAATGAAAAGAACAGGGCCGATGAAGGATCTGCTCACTGCATGGGTACCTTTAGCTTATTTTCCTTGCGGTTGACAATGACAGCGCTGATCTGCTGGTCCATGAAGATGAGGATGGTGACGAGAAGCGCAGGGACAGAGCTTGCCAGGTAAACCCACCACGGATTCTTTCCGAACGGCATTACTAACCAACCCCGGTCGGGGCGTGTGGGCTACATAATTTGAAAAGGAAATAACCAATAGAACTGAAGAAAAACCTTTATTGAAAAGTCACAAAAAAAATCAAGATCAGTTTTATTCATTTACTCTCACCTTGAACTCTGTGGGCACAATGAGTTTGGGTGTTTGCAAACCTATTAGCATGTCCAGCCCCACAAACGTCATGATGGACATGAAGATGGAGAAGTCACTAATCAACTTCCTTAGCTAGATAGAGAGAAAGAAATTTTTTTTTTTTAAATATATATATATATACACAGGAAACGTCTCAGGTTACGTATGTAACCCTAGTTCCCTGAGAATAGGGAACGAGACACTGCGTCCTCTAGAGGGCGCTTTTGGGGAACGCTGCAGCGTGCCTCGAGTCTGAAGAATGCATAGAAAAACTACATGAAATGGCCGGCGCCAGCGTATGACGTCACCGCGGCGCGTCAGTCGCTGCCGTTGCGTCACTACCGGGCGACCATAACATAAAAGAGGCGCCCGTGCAACACAATACATCTTCAAAGTCTGAAGCTTTACCGTCCGAAGCATGGCGAGGAAGCCTAGAGGACGCAGTGTCTCGTTCCCTATTCTCAGGGAACTAGGGTTACATACGTAACCTGAGACGTTCCCTTCCGAAGGGAACTCTCACTGCGTCCTCTAGAGGGCGCTTTTGGGGAACGGTATACCAACACTGCCATGCTGAGGGGAGTGCATGCTAAGCCAGCGAGCACTAAGCAACAATTCTGAGAGGAATTGCCCCTACTAGGACGTGGTGACGGCTGTCAAAACGTTACCCCTCCCGGCCAGAGGCCTGACCTGTTACCCACTTACAGACTGGGTAGAACCCAGGGCACAGCTCAGGCTTGGAATTATAGTAATTCCTTCTGAGGGAAACGGCTAAGCTTCGATGGAAACTTAGACTTGTCAGAACCAGAAACTACCGCAACATAGGGCCTAGTTCCCTCAGGAACTGGCTCCCATAAGAGGGCAGAAACCTGTCCTGGGTCCGTTCAAAGGGCCACTAGTAGTGGCGCGCCCCAATAGTGGATGGTCAGCAGACATCAGCTAAGATATCAAAGGAGTCGAACCCAGGGAACCGGGGTTGTAAGCCGACTTCAATAGATGGGAACAAGGCAAAGCGTGTGACCCATACCAAAAAGGATTTAAAAGAGGAACTCAAACTTGGTGGGAACCTACCAACACGTGGATTTTATAGAAGTGCCCCAGGTGTGTGTGCACTTACCACACTTGTGGTTTTAACTGGAAGACGCCCAGGCATAGCGTGGGACGCTTACCGACATGATCGGATTTAAGGGGAGTGTTTTCCCAGGGGGTTTCACTATCAGCTCCATGCCGTCTGAAGAGACAGAAAGGGTATGACCCAGATGGTGAGGGGATTGCCACACTAACCCTCCCCTGGACAGAAGCTCGCAAGCTATCTGTCAACAGAGATGAACATGGAGCTGAGACCATCCTGAAATGGTGGACGATAGTAGAGGACAAAAATCCTGACCCTGATCCACAGGGAGGATCGCTTCTCCAGAAGGGGGCACTGCTGTCTTTTAGGGAACCCTTAATGAAAAGGGGGGGAAGCGTGCACAGCCCGGTCCACGCGACCTGTATGAAGGTCTGGCAATCTCACGAAGGTGGGTTGGCGCTCATAGAAGACCCTTCCCAGAAGGGGAGCTGCACAACCGAACAGGAGCGAATGCTCTCACTGTTACCCTTCATAGAGGGGAGCATACATCCAGAATAAAGGCTGGAGAGTAGAAACCTGAAGCATGAAGGTCAAGCTCCTACCCTGGGAAACAGGGAGGAGAACTTGGCCACCAAGGAGTGGTGCTTTTATAAGTGAACCCTGGAAAGGGGGCACGCCAACATCCTTGTAGCAGATTCATAACTCTCAAGGGTCTGTCCCTGGTAGATTCCTACCCTCAGGAGGGAGGAAACATTCCGTCCTAGGAAGTTGCTCTGAAGGAAACCCTGAATTAGGGGAGGTCAGGTCCGTTCCAGCAATCCTGCGCACAGGGAGGAACGCGAGCTCTTAACCTTAACAAAACCCATTCCTCAGAAGGGGGAGCACTCAGTCCTGGGAAGTTGCTCTGAAGGAAACCCTGGATTAGGGGAGCTCAGATATGTTCCAGCAATCCTGCGCACAGGGAGGAACGTGAGCTCTTAACCTTAACAAACCCTTTCCTCAGAAAGGGGAGCACTGTTTGCCTTGAAAGTTTCTGGGAAGCTCCGGAATGAATAAGGGCAGCTTCCTAGTTCAGACACTTCGTAAACCTTTCCTCAGAAAGGGAAGTGGAACTAGGCCTGGGGGGCGAGAATCGATCCTAGAGTGACGGCTTTCTAAGGTGTTAAACACCGAAAGATGCTCAAACCCTCTGTAGGGGAGACATTCGTCAGCCTGGGTGTAGATCCTACATCAAGTGCTGCCTCAGCCCTCAGGCTTAGAATGAGGCGACTTGAAGAGAGTCACAAAGTGGCACTCAGATTTACATAAAAACCCCTTCCTCAGAAAGGGGAGCGCACACCAAATGGACCGAGAATCAAGACCCCAGCTGGAAAGTGTAACCCGGGTAATCCAGGCTACTGTCAAAGAAATTAAAATACTTCAAAACATAGAAAGAGCTGAAGGAAACTGAGAGATGAGAAAAAGGGAGAAAGTTCCAGAAGGATGAAAGATTGATCAAATTACTTCTCACTTCAGTGACAAACTTCTGTAAGAGCCAATGGTAGCAGCGCATTTATAAGCCCCGCCCACCTGCAGCGCCGGCGCTGCTGCACCTTTCAGAACAGACAGAGAGACGAGATTGCACGAGACCGCAGCACGGAGCGTTTGTCTAGAAGCTCATAGCGTTGAACATTAATCTAAGGAGAGATGTGATAGAGAACACTTGGAAACGAAACTTAAAGAATCGTGACATCATCTTGAAGTGTTGTCGTCGGACGGAAAGAGAGAAGCGAGACGTGAAAATTGGAAGAAGTGTAGTTGGAGCGGATCTCAGTGCTGAAGCCCTGTGATTAATCATCTTTGACAAAATATTGTTCTATTTTGCTCTGGTGAGTGAATTTTCATATACTGACCTAAAATAGTTTCAAAATGAGATGTTACAAAGCAATTTTGAGTAGGCCGTGCGCATACCGCGTGCGTCAAACTAGTTAGCACGTGAGCTAAAGCTATCACATGTAATATTGATAAATGGGTTATGAGACAAGACAAAAAGTCATTTTTGAGAGTCAATATGTTTAATAACAGTTGAAATGTTGTATTTGAGATGTGTGTGTGTGTATGAACTTGTGATGAAAACGTTTGAATCAGAAGTTAATTGTGGTTGCCTTGTGTTTTGCAAGGCTGGGTTTTTTTTCTTCCCTATGTTTCTTCTGAGATCTTCTGAGAGAATTACCTGTTTTGTGCTGAACGTAATCCTCTGGTGAGAATCATCTGTGTGATCGCGATTACATGTGCACAAATGGCGAGCTGCCCACGGACCTTTGAACTGTGATTTGAATTCATCGACTGGTAGGAGAATTCCATTGTTTCCTGTTCTTTTGGACACAAAAGATCCCGATACTTTGAACAGAATTGATTTTTTTTGCATCTGAAACGGAGAGACTTTGTTTTTGAGTTGGAACTGGTAGAACGAGTGTTCTTGAAGCTGAATCATTTGATTCACGAACTTTGATCAACTGAGTCGTTTAATCCACAAAGCATTGTTCAATTGAATCGTTTGATTTGTTCTTGTGTTTTTACATTTCATGGTTGAATTTACTGTTGAGTTTTGAAGAAAAAGTGTCATTTACATCTATTTTCTGGAATTTAGTCAGAGTGAACATCCTATTACAAACTCTTTTTGAATTATTGGGTTTTTGAATGTAAAGCTCATTGAAAAGTATTTTATTGTGAATTTATTTGAAAGGAACACACACTATTGTTTTGTTTTTTGAGAGTTTATTTTATTTTGGTCAATATTGATTTGAATCTGTTGAACTGTTAACATTTTTGATACTGTTTGAGACAACAGAATATTTCTTGACTGCTGTTAATTGATTGTCCATTAATATAATTACTCTAAACAAACTACAAAGAAAAAAAGGGAAACCCATCAATATAAATTCTTTTTAAAATCAAATCTAATTGTCTTGCCTATTCACTCACCAGTAGCATCTCACCCTCTCTCCAGTAGACGTTCCTGGCTTCTGATCTTTGGCCCATATTGAACCCTAAGCTAGTGTGACACGCTAAAAACGTCGTATGCTACACATTCTTGGCGAGCCAGCCAGGAGAGAGGTCGCAGCAGCTACTGAGGTGAATAATTATTGAGATAAACTTATACATTGAATTGAGCAGAAATGGATGTTGTGGAACGAGAAAACGTCAACGTGCAAAATGCAGTCATTGTTAGCGGCATCACGCTGACTGAGTTGGATCAAGTTCTAGAAACATACCTTTTGAGGTTTGGCTCTGTCCGACGAAAATTAATGATCGAAGATCCAGACTCTGACTTTCATCATAATGCAGTAGTAGAGTTCACGCACGATTCAGCTATGTGCAACCTTGAACCCCAGCTGCCTCTAAATTTAGTGAGCCCCACTGACCCAGACACTGTGTTCCGTGTGCGCACCCTGGCTAGTGTTCGCACCCTTACCACTAGTAGTGCCATTACTGAATGCCCCGATGAATTACAAGCAGCAGCTAGTGCTGATAGAGAACCCCCACGAGATGATGTGTCACTTGGGGCAGCGCCTGGTCTAGAACATCGGCCCTTGGGGATAAATCTCTTGACACGTGCAGCCAGCACTCCCCAACGGCTGGAAAGATGTACTTCACCCCCTGTCCTGAGAATAGAGCCCGAAAACCCAGTCAAAGCAACTTTAGGTGCAATGTCACCTCGCTGTTCAAATGATGCTGATATCAGCTCTGCTGAGACGATATCTGTTAAACTTCCCATGTCTGCTGTGCAACCCCCAGGTATCCAAAGAGTTGTGATGGAACACATTGTAAGGTCAAGCGATTCATTTTCCCCTCACAATGCTTCATTCCGTCTTAAAGCCTTCTCTGGGAGGAGCCCCCGTCCAAGTAATGAGCCTGATTTCGACACCTGGCGTGCTAGTGTTGACTACCTCTTGAATGATCCATCTCTTCCTGAGTCGCGCAAAGTGCGGAAAATTTTTGACAGCCTGTTACCGCCTGCTTCAGACATCATTAAACATGTGAACCCGAACGCTCCACCGTCAGAGTGCCTTAGTCTGCTAGAGTCTGTCTACGGTTCAGTGGAGGACGGAGACGAACTATTAGCTAAGTTCATAAGCACCCTGCAGAATCCTGGCGAGAGATCATCTGCCTACCTCCACAGATTGCACGTAATTCTCTGCGCTACCATCAGGCGGGGAGGAATTGCCGAGAGTGAACGAGACCGTTGTCTGCTAAAGCAGTTTTGCCGTGGCTGCTGGGACAATGCCCTGATAGTCGATCTACAACTTGAAAAGAGGAAAGCAGACCCACCTCCTTTTGCCGAATTAGCAATTCTCATCCGCACTACTGAAGAGAAACAAACATCAAAGGAGGAGAGAATGAGAAAGCATCTGGGTATGAGCAAGCATCCATCAGTTCCCCTTAAACTGAAGACGGTGACACACCAGCAGTCTGTTTATCCTTGCAGCACATTTGAAGAGGATGTTACGGAGACTTCAACTCTTAGCAATGCAAAGCAGAAAGCCTCTAAGCAGAAAAGTAAGAATCAATGCCCTGAAATGTCCGAGGTAGGTGCCTTGAAGAAGGAGATTGCGGCTCTCCGAAGCCAAATCACAGCCATCAGAACAACGGCTGATCAGAAAGTGAAGGAGCGAGCTGAAACAAATGAACTTGAAGAGCTGAGAAAACAGATAGCAGAGCTAAAAGTTCAAGTTGCCACTCCTAGTACACAAAGAAACCATCCTGAAAGATCCCCTCATCTGAGGAGCAGTCCGAGCAGATCCACGTTTAACGAAGTCAGCAGAAAGGAGAATGAGCGGCCACAGTGCGCTGAAATGAGATCTAACCGCCCGCGGCCGTGGTATTGCTTTCGCTGTGGAGATGATGGTCACCTAGCCATCAACTGTGAAAATGGACCAAATCCATCTAGAGTTGAGGAGAAGAGGCGAAAGTTGAGAGAGAGACAAGCTGAGTGGGATCTTCAAAATGGAACAACAGCGGTGCCTTTAAATTAAAAGCAGTCTCTGTCGTAGGGCGGACGGGGACTGAGCAGAAGAAACAAAGCCCTAAGCATCAACTAGTGTTTACCAAGCATGCAGACATCAAGAACTCCTTGAAGTTACCAGCTGGACTGGTCGGAATGAAATGCACTGCGCGAGTCAAAGTCGAAGGGGAGGAAGTAAACTGCCTGTTAGACACAGGATCCCAGGTCACGACAATCCCTCTGTCCTTCTATAATAGACACTTGTCGCAACACTCAATGCAACCACTGAATCATCTGTTGGAAGTTGAAGGGGCAAATGGCCAGGCTGTTCCCTACCTGGGGTATGTGGAGTTAACTCTGAAGTTTCCTCAGGAATTCCTGGGAACAGAAGCTGAGGTTCCGACGTTGGCCCTAGTGGTCCCAGACCTGACACACGTGCCCCAAATCCTCATTGGCACCAACACCTTGGATGTCTTGTATGCTGATCATGCACAAGCAGCCAAGCCTAGAATTAAACCCTATTTCCACGGTTATCGAGCTGTGATAAGAGTTCTAGAAGCAAGACTGCAACAAGCAAGTACGAGTGTTTTGGGTCATGTAAAAGTGAAAGGAGGCATGCCTGACGTGGTAACAGCTGGAAGTACGGTAGTCCTCAATGGATGTGCCAACATTGTTGGGCCACTGTCAGAGACCTTGGTGATGGTAGGGCCTTCAGCATCATCTTCTTTGCCTGGTGGACTGCTAGTGGCTAGTTGTTTGCATTCTCTACCTCCGAAGCGCAATGTCCAGATACCGATAGTGCTGAGAAATGAGACGCAAGTTGATTTAACAATCCCTCCGAGAGCAGTGTTAGCTGAACTGCATGCTGTCCAAAGTGTAATTGAAGGAAGAAACCCTGTCAGTGCTCCCGTGTACAAAGGAGTTAGTCCTGCACAAGTTAAGATCATTCCTGACTTCGGTGACTCCCCCTTATCAAGTGAATGGAAGGAAAGGATAACTAATCTAGTGAACCACATGCCAGACGTATTTGCACTGCATGACTTGGATTACGGCCACACAGATAAAGTAAAACATCACATCAATCTTCGTGACAATACGCCGTTCAAGCAGCGTGCTAGACCTATCCATCCCCAAGACGTTGATGCAGTGAGAAGGCATCTCAAAGAACTCCTTGATGCAGGCATCATTAGAGAATCGGAATCCCCCTTTGCCTCTCCAATAGTAGTGGTAAAGAAGAAGAACAATGATGTACGTCTCTGCATTGACTTCAGAAAGTTGAATTCACAGACCATAAAAGACGCATATGCCCTGCCGAATTTGGAAGAAGCTTTCTCAGTTCTATCTGGCTCTAAATGGTTTTCAGTCCTCGACTTAAAATCAGGCTTCTATCAGATCGAGATGGAAGAGGCTGATAAACAGAAAACAGCATTCGTTTGTCCTTTAGGGTTCTATGAATTCAACAGAATGCCACAAGGGGTCACTAATGCGCCGAGTACATTTCAGAGATTAATGGAGCGGTGCATGGGTGATCTTAACAGAAAAGAAGCCTTAGTATTCATTGATGATCTTATAATCTTCTCCAAGACCTTAGAAGAACATGAAGCTCGACTCCTGCAAGTTCTAAAACGTTTAAGAGAATACGGATTGAAGCTTTCTCCTAAGAAATGCAAGTTCTTCCAGACATCGGTCCGATACCTAGGCCATATAGTGTCTCAGAATGGCGTTGAGACGGATCCGACCAAGATCGAAGCCCTCAAGACCTGGCCAAGGCCGAGAAACCTCAAAGAGCTCAAATCTTTCATTGGATTCGCAGGATACTACAGGAGGTTCGTCCAAGACTTCTCAAAGATCACAAGACCTCTTAATGATCTTACTATTGGATATCCCCCTCTGCAGAAAAACCAGAGACGAAGCCTAAAGAAAAACATAGAATACCGGGATCCTAAAGAGCAGTTTGGGGACCGATGGACTCAGGAATGCCAGCAAGCGTTCGACAGCATAATTAAAAAGCTTACTTCAGCCCCAGTACTTGGGTTTGCGGATCCCAGCCTTCCCTACGTGTTGACCACAGACGCAAGCACCACTGGACTTGGGGCCGCCCTTTATCAAGAGCAGGAGGGCCGAATGAGAGTAATTGCCTTCGCGAGCAGGGGTCTGACCAAAAGTGAGACGAAGTACCCCGCGCACAAGTTGGAGTTCCTCGCGCTCAAGTGGGCGGTCACGGCCAAATTCAGTGACTATTTGTATGGAGGAGAGTTCACCGTAATAACGGACAGCAACCCACTCACCTATATCTTAACATCTGCAAAGCTTGATGCGACTAGCTATAGGTGGCTGTCCAGCCTGTCAACATTCAACTTCAAGATCCAATATCGTGCAGGCAAGCGAAATCTAGATGCAGACGCACTCTCAAGACGTCCTCATGACAGGCCGGTAGATGACTTCATCTCTCAGAAGGAGTGTGAAAGAATTAAGCAATTCACTCTTCATCATTTAGCAGAGACTGAACAACAGACAATCCTGCCACCAGCAGTGAAAGCCCTCTGTGAACGACACCAAGTATACCAGAGATGTGACAATTCCGACCTATCATGCTTAAAGCCCACTCTGTTCGAGTCACTGTGCCTCAGTGCTAGTGCAGTACCCCAGGAGTTCCAACAGGAGGATGCCCATGGTCTTCCAACTCTTCCCCAAATGTCTGAAGAAGAGTTGAGAGAATGTCAAAGAGCTGATCCAGAGCTCAGAGAAGTCATTAAGTACCTTGAGTCTGGGAGAAAACCTGAAGGGAAGGTGGAGCCTGCAGAAATAGCTCTATGGCTTAGAGAATGGAACAGATTTGAGTTCAAGAATGGAGTGTTATTTAGAAGGAAGCAAGATCGAGGAAGTGTGTTGTATCAGTTGGCGTTACCGGTTGAGCTCAGAGGAAAAGCGTTAACAAATCTGCACAACGACATGGGCCATCTTGGAATTGAAAGGACCCTGGACCTAGCTAGAGCCCGATTTTACTGGCCAAGGATGGCGATGGCCGTGGAGGAGAAGATAAGGACCTGCGAGCGCTGTGTGAAGCGAAAGACTCCCCCTGAGCGAGCTGCACCACTGGTGAACATATCGACTAGCAGACCCCTCGAGTTACTCTGCATGGACTACCTGTCGCTGGAGCCCGATCGAAGCAATATTAAGGATATTCTAGTAATCACAGATCATTTCACCAGGTATGCTGTAGCAATACCCACCAGAAATCAGAAGGCTCAAACCGTAGCCAAGTGCCTGTGGGATAACTTCCTCGTTCATTACGGGTTTCCCGAGAAACTCCTTAGTGATCAGGGGCCCGACTTCGAGTCTAAGTTGATCAAGGAACTATGTGGCATAGCAGGAATCCGCAAAGTGAGGACGACACCTTATCACCCCCGGGGCAACCCTGTGGAGCGCTTTAACAGGACACTGCTCCAAATGTTAGGGACCCTGGATGATAAAGAAAAGACCTGCTGGAAGGATTTCGTGAAACCATTAGTCCACGCGTACAATTGCACACGCAATGACTCAACAGGATTTTCGCCTTATGAGTTAATGTTCGGAAGGCAGCCCCGGCTACCAATTGATCTGGCCTTCGGTTTACCTGCTGAGAAGTCATCCCCATCTCACTCAAGTTATGTGAGGAATTTGAAGGATCGTCTGGAGGAGAGCTACAGAGTAGCAAGTGAGAACGCTTCAAAAGTAGCAAGACGGAATAAGAAGAGGTTCGATGAGCGAGTAGTTGCCTCATCCCTTGAAGTTGGAGATCGGGTCCTGGTAAGGAACGTAAAGCTGAGAGGAAAGCATAAATTAGCAGATAAGTGGGAGAAAGAAGCTTACGTTGTGATCAAGAAAGCTGCCGACTTACCAGTCTATACCGTTCAACCAGAGGGCAAGGATGGACCACTTCGCACATTGCACCGAGACTTGTTACTGCCCTGTGGGTTTTTGCAAGAAACCACGCCTGAGGAACCACTAAGACCAAAAACACCTCACAGGCCTAGAACTCGAGCAAACCCTGGTACGCAAGAACCTGAATGTATGACTGAGAATTCTGAATCAGAGAGTGACCCTATGGATTATTACTCACATGGACACTTACCGAGTGTTGAAACTAGAATCCTCTCCAATTCTAAACCTAAGAAGCCTTCAAGTGGTAGAGTGATGGCAGAAGTTTCCCCTGAAATGAGAAATGCAGTTAGTACAAACACTGAGCAACTTACTCCAGTGACATCACAGAGGAACTTACCTGACCAGCCTGACGCTGGGGAAGGAAGTCCGCTGGATGAACCTGAAAGAGAAGATACACAGTTGATGGATCCTATAGAGACGGATGTGCTGAGTGACATACCTGTGCTGGATCAGGAGTCAGATGGATCCCCACTAAGTGCAGAGGATGAAAGGAGCGATGCTCTGACACGTGGAGGAAAAGTTGATTCACCAAGTCGCCGAGACAGCTTAGTGGAGACTGGTGAGAGTCTAGAAGATGTCCCCAGACGTTCGCAAAGACATCGTGAGCCACCAAAGAGGCTGCAGTATCCTAAATTGGGTAATCCCCTTTCTCTGGTTGTGCAATCACTATTGCAAGGGCTTAGCACAGCATTTACCGTTTCATTGGAGGAGTCTGATACTTTTAAGAATACCTCTCTGGAAATGCAAGGTGAACATCCCTCTGCTGTGACTTCACAGCCTGGAAGATGCAGTGGGACCTGCATAGCTTCAAGGCGGGGAGAATGTAACCCGGGTAATCCAGGCTACTGTCAAAGAAATTAAAATACTTCAAAACATAGAAAGAGCTGAAGGAAACTGAGAGATGAGAAAAAGGGAGAAAGTTCCAGAAGGATGAAAGATTGATCAAATTACTTCTCACTTCAGTGACAAACTTCTGTAAGAGCCAATGGTAGCAGCGCATTTATAAGCCCCGCCCACCTGCAGCGCCGGCGCTGCTGCACCTTTCAGAACAGACAGAGAGACGAGATTGCACGAGACCGCAGCACGGAGCGTTTGTCTAGAAGCTCATAGCGTTGAACATTAATCTAAGGAGAGATGTGATAGAGAACACTTGGAAACGAAACTTAAAGAATCGTGACATCATCTTGAAGTGTTGTCGTCGGACGGAAAGAGAGAAGCGAGACGTGAAAATTGGAAGAAGTGTAGTTGGAGCGGATCTCAGTGCTGAAGCCCTGTGATTAATCATCTTTGACAAAATATTGTTCTATTTTGCTCTGGTGAGTGAATTTTCATATACTGACCTAAAATAGTTTCAAAATGAGATGTTACAAAGCAATTTTGAGTAGGCCGTGCGCATACCGCGTGCGTCAAACTAGTTAGCACGTGAGCTAAAGCTATCACATGTAATATTGATAAATGGGTTATGAGACAAGACAAAAAGTCATTTTTGAGAGTCAATATGTTTAATAACAGTTGAAATGTTGTATTTGAGATGTGTGTGTGTGTATGAACTTGTGATGAAAACGTTTGAATCAGAAGTTAATTGTGGTTGCCTTGTGTTTTGCAAGGCTGGGTTTTTTTTCTTCCCTATGTTTCTTCTGAGATCTTCTGAGAGAATTACCTGTTTTGTGCTGAACGTAATCCTCTGGTGAGAATCATCTGTGTGATCGCGATTACATGTGCACAAATGGCGAGCTGCCCACGGACCTTTGAACTGTGATTTGAATTCATCGACTGGTAGGAGAATTCCATTGTTTCCTGTTCTTTTGGACACAAAAGATCCCGATACTTTGAACAGAATTGATTTTTTTTTGCATCTGAAACGGAGAGACTTTGTTTTTGAGTTGGAACTGGTAGAACGAGTGTTCTTGAAGCTGAATCATTTGATTCACGAACTTTGATCAACTGAGTCGTTTAATCCACAAAGCATTGTTCAATTGAATCGTTTGATTTGTTCTTGTGTTTTTACATTTCATGGTTGAATTTACTGTTGAGTTTTGAAGAAAAAGTGTCATTTACATCTATTTTCTGGAATTTAGTCAGAGTGAACATCCTATTACAAACTCTTTTTGAATTATTGGGTTTTTGAATGTAAAGCTCATTGAAAAGTATTTTATTGTGAATTTATTTGAAAGGAACACACACTATTGTTTTGTTTTTTGAGAGTTTATTTTATTTTGGTCAATATTGATTTGAATCTGTTGAACTGTTAACATTTTTGATACTGTTTGAGACAACAGAATATTTCTTGACTGCTGTTAATTGATTGTCCATTAATATAATTACTCTAAACAAACTACAAAGAAAAAAAGGGAAACCCATCAATATAAATTCTTTTTAAAATCAAATCTAATTGTCTTGCCTATTCACTCACCAGTAGCATCTCACCCTCTCTCCAGTAGACGTTCCTGGCTTCTGATCTTTGGCCCATATTGAACCCTAAGCTAGTGTGACACGCTAAAAACGTCGTATGCTACAAAAGCATGTCACCAGGTGGAGCTCAAATAAGAACCTTTTCCGCAGAAAAGGGAGCAACCAAACCTGCTCCGGGTTCGCAGCGAGCACTCCGGTCTGCTGCACTCCTATTCAAGTGAACGCCTGTCTCAACAGGTGTAGACACTCAGTTTCCATGGAAACCGTATTTAGGAGAGGACACGAAGCGGATCCTCGCACGCAGGCCGTCTGCAACAGAGTTAAACATACTAGTGCAATCTTAACCATAAATATCTTAAGATGCTTACCTAGGGAGAAAGGAAAATTTCCTTTTGCTCGTTTAACCACTGAAGGGGGAAGCCTGATAGTGCTGGAACAAGTGTTGTGTAGACGGACACCACCATACAACCGTTTGAAGGGAGGGGTGCTCCGTCGAGATGTTTCCACCTTTTTCTGAGGGAAAAATACAACACGCAACCTAACCCTGCAGGCAACACGCCTATCCAGCCATAAGGGGGGCGTAACTAGGGAGTTATGCTCCTGTCTCAATAGGGCATAAGTCTACACTAGGCCTGCAAAGGACAGCATAACCATATCAAGGGCAAACCCAGGAAAGACTTAGGGAGCTTACCTTGAAGAGGACAAGGTCCTATGTGTAATGTATGCTGTAAGGGTTGGTTTACCGCACAGCCTGTGGAGTGGAGAGGGCAAAACACTGCCGTAACCTTAATCCATAGGATCAGAGGGGGGCGTCTGCCGTAGACTCGTCGTATTTCTTCTGTGGAGAGAGAAAACATACACAGGCCTGAGACAGTATGAAGTTCCTTCAAAGTAAAAAACGGATCATACTCACCCATTTAAGAGCATCCTGCTTCGTAGAAAGAGGCGGGACTCTCCTCAGAGACCGCCTGATTCCAGACCATCAGTAAATTAGGGTTCTATACAGGTAGAACCACCAAAGAACATCATAGGTCCGGGGAGTGCAGGAAGCTTAAATGGCGACAGGGGAATTAAAATGGCGACCCGACTGGCCCGAGGGAAGGAGAGGTTTTATTAGGTATTACTCTGACCCCTGCGAGAATTTTGTCTCGCTTGGATGACTTCCCTTAAATCCTGTCTGCCACCTCTCGATCCGCGTCGCCTCCTAGACCTGCTCGCAGGGGGAGGAGGAGCGCGGGATGCAACACTAGCCTTCTGCACCTGCCTCTGTTCCTCAGAAGGAGGCGGCGCAGGACCCCTGTGGTGTTCGGGCTGAGACCTGGGCCTTCGAGGGATAAAGGACTTGAAGGCAGCTGAGCGCGTCTTCGCTTCTCTGAACTTTTCAACCACCGTCTCGACGGAGGCACCGAAAAGCTCAGATGGCGAAACCGGTGCGTCGAGAAGAAAGCCCTTCTCTTTCCTCCCGACATCAGCCAGGTTCAACCACAGATGTCTCTCCGTAGCCACCATAGCCCCCATGGCCCTGCCCATATGGGTAGCGGCCTGCTTGGTGGCACGGAGAGCGAGATCCGTGGTGCGACGGAGCTCAGCCACCTGGTCAGGGGAAAGACCCTGACCGTTGTCCAGGTCTTTCAGCAGATCGGCTTGGTAGGCTTGGAGCACTGCCATGGTGTGCAGTGCACCCACCGCCTGACCTGCTGCTGCATATGCTCTGCCGTTCAGCCGGGATGTTAATTGCAGGGCCGGAGAAGGCAGAGAGGGAGTCTTGAGAGAGGAGGCCCGCCCTGTGGAGAGATAGCAGGCTAGCGTCTCTTCCACAGGGGGCATCTTCTCATAGCCGTGGTCACGCAATCCCTCGATATTAGCATAGTTCGCCATAGACGAACTATGAATGCGCGCCGAGTACGGCTTTTTCCAGCCCTTCTCGATCTCAGTATGAAGATCGGGAAGGAATGGGAGACTCACCGGAGCTGGGTGGTTATGGCCTGAAAGATACCGCTCGTCGAGGCGACCCCGCGGCGTTATCTTTCTAGCCCGCTTCCACGGCAGGTCGAGCCTGGCCGTGGCGCGGTCCATAACCTCCAGCAGCTCTTCATATGCAGGGCAGGAAGGTAGAGAGGATTCAGCCTCAGCGTCTTCATCCATCTCTAGCACTTCCTGTTCTTCTTGGGTGGAACCCAAAAGAGCACTTGCTCCTGGATCTGACGACGTCAGCGATAACGCATCATCATCAGCTAGGAGCCTGTCATCGTCTCCGGCTGGCAAGAGAGAGAGACCCTTCTCAAGTTCGTCAGCCAGTTCCACTTGCGAGCCCCACGAGCTCAGTTTCCTCCGTGCCTCGGCAACGGCAGGACCCGAACCGCGAGGGGCAAGTGAATGCTCATCTTTCCTCAGAAAGAGAGACAGACGAGACCGGAGCTTCTTCATAGGGAAGCGCTCACAATGTACACACAATGCCCCCTCAAGGACATCGCGTGTGTGCTCTTCGCCCAAACAGAATACGCAAAGCTCATGTGTGTCATCAGGTGTCAAATAACGAGGACACGGATGAACACACCGCTTAAACGACTTGCTAGTGCTTGCCATGATAGTAGTTTAAAGAAAGGATTCTTACCGTTTCTTCCAATGCACATCCAAACCGGGAAAGCTGAAGACAGCGAAGATGTATTGTGTTGCACGGGCGCCTCTTTTATGTTATGGTCGCCCGGTAGTGACGCAACGGCAGCGACTGACGCGCCGCGGTGACGTCATACGCTGGCGCCGGCCATTTCATGTAGTTTTTCTATGCATTCTTCAGACTCGAGGCACGCTGCAGCGTTCCCCAAAAGCGCCCTCTAGAGGACGCAGTGAGAGTTCCCTTCGGAAGGGAACTAGATATTTATTTATTAATTAATTTAAAATGAGCATCTGACAGACTCTCAATTGCTGAGAATTTTGCTGTTTAATATTTTTGATGAAAAATGTTTTGCCTTGGTGAGCATAAGAGACCTATTTTAAAAAATGATTAAAAACGTAATTATATTTTCTCCTCGTTCCTATTTTTCTCTTAAAAATGTGTCATATATATCAAAAAGTATACTGCATAAATATATGCTTTAAAGCTCTTTTGATTGTTCTAACACTATCAAAGATCCTATTGATCTTACTAAAGCTCATAAACTATTAGGATCATGCAGAATAAAATAAAAAATAGAGACAACAGCAGTGAAATTCTTAAAGGAGGAAAGGACGTGTCCAAGATACAAATCAAAGTGAAAGACAGTAGTGCGAAAATCTGTCTTTGCAGGAGTTGGGTGAGAAAAAAAGGAAAGAGAAACTTGACTGGTCTTACCTTTGTGGGAAAGTAGCGACTGAATTTGAACTTCTTCAGAGTGACAGTCATAGTGTAGGTCCCGAAGAACAAAATGAAGGACATGAGAGCAAGATCTGGAACATACTTGCAGGATTTTCCTACCAGTGAGCCTCCGTACTTCACACACTCCTTCTTACTCAGCTGAGTCCAGTCCAGAGCTGTTACATTCAACTGAGAAGAAGAGACAAACAGAGAAAAGGGTAGGAATCGGGGATAAGAGGGAGGATTGTAGACGGGGCAAAGGATGGAAAAGTTGTGTGGTGGGTAAATAGAGAAAAATAAAGAGAGAAAAAGAGAGAATAAAACAGGACAGGTCCAAAAACATACAGAAATATAGCAGACCAAGATCAGTTAGAAACTATCCATTTGTAATAAATTTAAATTGGATTGATATTACTGAAATAACACAAAAAAACACAAAATGTCATTGTGGGTTATTAAATAAGTGATAGTTAGTGCAAATACAGTGGCGTCAAAAGCTATAATCTAATCTGAGCTCATGCTAACGCAGATGTGAGTGAGGTGAAGACATGAGGCACTTACACCAAAGAGAGCAGAGGAATTATCTGGCACTGGGACTACAACACCGAAGATCATTGGTGCCACTGAACAAACAGAGAGAGGGAGAATCAGAGAGGAAAATGAGCAGAGCAAATGGAAATCTGAATGATACTTTGTTAGAAGGATTTATCCAGGATCAAAGCCAGCTTTGCCATTTGTAAATGACTGCAGGTGTAGCTGCACTGAAATGTTCATTTGGTGTTTCAAACGGTTCAGCCAGCCTAAACGACTTTTAAAAGACCTCACTGCTAGTTTACATTCATAGCTGCAACTCAAGCCAATATGATTAAATACAAACTCATATAAAAAAGCATGCTATTTGTCTAGTTTAAACTCATGCTTATAGAGAAGTACTCACATCAATCAGAGGCCACGTTTGGGGTTTGCAGCAAAAACAAACATAATACAAATAAGTTACAGTAATCACATGCACTCAGCCAGTTCTCTTCAAATACCCAATGTTTAATCAAGAAATTACTATTGGACATGTTAATTAATGCATATTGACAGTGCAGTGACACCAAAGTGAAATTTAATCTGTAACACTGTACAATAAGGTTTGATTAATTACCATAAGTTAATAGATATAGTATGATTAAATAACAATGAATCATACTTCTATAGCATATTAATACAGATTCATGTTCATTTTACAGTATGTAAGGTTTAGGGTAAGATTTTTTAAGTCGCCTCTTATGCTCACAAAGGCTGTGTTTAATTGATATAAAATATAGGAAAATATTCCAGTTTAAAGTAACTATAAAGA
This sequence comes from Garra rufa, assembly GCF_049309525.1. Classification (NCBI taxonomy): domain Eukaryota; kingdom Metazoa; phylum Chordata; class Actinopteri; order Cypriniformes; family Cyprinidae; genus Garra; species Garra rufa. Next base: position 36,383,029 of record NC_133365.1, on the reverse strand, counting down.
TTTTAATTTTAATATAAATTTAAGGCATTTAAGCACATGAAAAAAAAAGACATTATGTAACAAGCCTGTAACCACCTAATTCACTGGTTTAAAAAAAAAAATTGGCAAATCCAGGCAATTTACCATAGAAATTTGTTTTTGTTTTTTTTACGTTTATGACTTGTAGCACCAGCTGTGGTCTGATCTCCTTAATACTTTGCATTTTTCTAAACTTTGTTCAGAATAACCTGTCGCAAATGCTCACCAGGTTTTATGAAGTTTTGAGTTTTCTTTAGGCTTTATAGGATTTGGAGTAAATTTGGACAGGCCTCCTTTCTAAATGATGCTGTTTCCCAAAGAGTAAATTTCAACATTTTTGATCATCATTGTACTAGAGAGTCCTGCTGCTGTACTGCAGTATTTTTTTTTACAGATTGAGTCAAAAAACCTAAGACAAGTTAGCAATAGTAGATTTTTTACATCTTCTCAATCATTTAACAAACAATTTGATTGACAGCAGTGGTTCTAGAGGCAAAGGTGTCCGGAATGTGGAGTTCTTTCATATGATATGAATATCGTGTGTATGTGCAAAAAAAGTGCACTGTGTGTTTACGCCCTTGAAAAATGTGATATCACCTTCCAGTGGCCAATTTCTTTCAAATTTCTTTCGAGTTTCCTTACAATTGGCCTTTGTTCATCTTGTCTAATAGGTGCTCAAATTTCATCGGCCAAACACTTGTGACACTTTGAACCAAGATAGCGATTTTCATGTTGACAGGACAAATGGTTGCAATTTTTATGGGTTTTTTTTCCTTATAAAGCGCCACATTTTTTTTCCTGTGACCTTAGAATGAGCTCTTACATGAGTGTTCTGAGTTTGGTGAAGATGTCTCATTCCGTTCAGGAGTTATAGGCATTTTACTAAAAGTGGCTCCGCCCCTTTTGAACGTTTTGGCGGACTATTTGATGTCGAAAGTTCAACCTTTTTTTGATAATGATTGATAATGACTCTCCAGAGAATCTTGCTGCACTGGTTTGGTTCCTATCAGGTGAAATACCTAGTTCAGAAAAATCGTGCTGCAGTGGTTATATTGAGGTTAAGTGAAAAACCTAGGACTACACCGCGTTCCAAATTATTATGCAAATGATATCTTTCTCTGGTTTTCATAATTAGTCAATGCAAATGACAGTCAGTATAATTTTTAAGTCATCAACCATTAGGGTATAATTCGAATTTTATTGAACAAACCTCCTAATGATAACAGTATTTATTTCAAAAATAAAAAACTGAAAATGCACTGTTCCACATTATTATGCACAACAGAGTTAAAACATTGTATAGGTTGTAAAGAACTGAAAATGGGCATTTGCTGAATTTGCAGCATTAGGTGGTCATATTTACTGAAATCTAAATCTATTTCAATCAAAAACATCCTAACTGGGCAAGTTACATCTTACCATAGGACCCCTTCTTTGATATCGCTATCACAATTCTTGCATCCATTGAATTTGTGAGTTTTTGGAGAGTTTCTGATTGAATTTGTTTGCAGGATGCCAGAATAGCCTCCCAGAGCTGCTGTTTTGATGTGAACTGCCTCCCACCCTCATAGATCTTTTGCTTGAGGATGCTCCAAAGGTTCTCAATCTGGTTGAGGTCAGGGGAGGATGGTGGCCACATCATGAGTTTCTCATCTTTTATGCAGATAGCAGCCAATGACACAGAGGTATTATTTGCAACATGAGATGGTGCATTGTCATGCATGAAGATGATTTTGCTACGGAAGGCACAGTTCTTCTTTTTGTACCATGAAAGAAAGTGGTAAGTCAAAAACTCGACATACTTTGCCGAGGTCATTTTAATACCTTTAGGGATCCTAAAGGGGCCAACCAGCCTTCTCCCTATGATTCCGGCCAAAAACGCCACCTCCTTTTTGTGGTCGCAGCCTTGTTGGGACATGTTCCATCCACTACTCCATCTATCTGGGTCATCCAAAGATGCACAACACTCATCAGTAAACAAGACTGTTTGAAAATGAGTCTTCATGTATGTCTGGGCCCACTGCAACCGTTTCTGCTTGTGAGCATTAGTTAGGAGTGGCCGAATAGTAGGTTTATGCACAACTGCAAGCCTCTGGAGGATCCTACACCTTGATGTTCGCGGGACTCAAGAGGCACCAGCAGCTTCAAAAACCTGTTTGCTACTTTGTAATGGCATTTTAGTAGCTGCTCTCTTAATCTGATGAATTTGTCTGGCAGAAACCTTCCTCATTCCGCCTTTACCTCCACGAACCTGTCTGTGCTCTGAATCAGCCTCAAATCTCTTCACAGTACAATGATCACGCTTATGTTTTCGTGAAATATCTAATGTTTTCATACCTTGTCCAAAGCATTGCACTATTTGACGCTTTTCGGCAGCAGAGAGACCTTTTTCTTTCCCATAATTGCTTGAAACCTGTGGCCTGCTTAATAATGTGGAACATCCTTCTTAAGTACTTTTACTTTAATTGGGCTCATTTGGCAAACTATTTATCACAGGTGTCTGAGATTCATTTCAGTGATCCAAAGAGCCATGAGACACAATACCATCCATGAGTTTAATTGAAAAACAAAAAACTGTGTGTTTATGACACTTACATACAATTTGCATAATAATTTGGAACGCGGTGTAGTTCACTAAAGCAGGTTTTCGTTCTGATCGGCCTACGTTAACCTTTTCTAATAGGTGCTAAAAATTTGAACGGCTTAGGAGTTATGAGCGATTTCGTATTTTAGAATGCTGTAGCACCACCAGCAGGCCGATTGAGGCGAGCCTTGATGACGTTGTAGATGGTGTGTGTACTACCATCCCTCCAAGTTTCAAGTCTCTGCGACTTACGGATTGGTCTGCCTGATCACTTTTAGGTGGAGAATGCTGAATCCTTGGCTGTTCTAACAATTACTGCAGGGTTTTCCTAATTTAAAAAATTTAATCTTTACACTGTTAACTGTAAGTATTAATAACATAAGTATTGCAGACAAATATGAGTTGACATTGAACAGTAACATTTTTTTTAAATACTAGATTAATAAATTATAGAAAAATTGCTGGTCATAGCTAGTTCATGATACTTATTGCATTAACTAATGTTAACTAATTGCACCTTGTTGTAAAGTGTAACCATTTGTTCTTAAATTGTAAATCCTGGCACACTAATTAATGCAAATTTGCTCTATATCTAATACATTTCACAATTCTTTATCCACAAATGACATGCTCGACGCCAAGAATGGACTTACTCGGGTCTGGTGCCAAACACTCGCACTTGTAGGCTGTTACGTAGTCTGGTTTGAAATCGATGTTGATGGGATAGTACTTGAAGGCTCCCACCATCTTCTTGATGGCATCAGAGATGAAGATGAAGGAGATGAGGCTAGAGAAGCCTTCCTCTGTGAAGCGTGTCATGTACTTTATAATGTAGCTGGCATCCGTTGCGACCAGAAGAAAGCACTGCGCGCAGGAGTGCATTCCGATCCACAGTCGAAGCTCCATGTAATCAATCCCATTATTTCTGAGGATAAGAAAGTTAAAACAATAAAGAGAGATAAATACAAGAGCGGTGAACACTAGAGAGCAAGAGAGAAGTCACTTATTTGCATCAGTGAAGAGAGATGATTTATGAGGGGCTTTTAAGGGTTGACGAAAGTGAGCACTCAAGGCTGCACTGTATTGTCCTCAATAACAAACTGTGAAATTATGATGGATTGGTGCGGATGGCTCTCTCACTTGCTGAATTCATAAAGCAGTTTCTCAAAGATGAGGATGGGGCCTGTTGAGCTGAGAATAATGAGAGGTTGACCTCCAAACAAGCAGAATACCGTTCCTGCTAGAGCAGTGCCCAAAAAACTCTCCATCACACCCTGACAGAGAGTTGAACAGGAAGAGAGACATGGAAACAAGGTGAGAAAGAGAGAGACAAAAAAGTAGACAGCTATAGATAAAGCTAGGTCACAAGCGTGCTTGTTAAATTCTACAGAAAAGACGACGACATGCAACTTTAAACAAACTGTCATGTTCGGTGTCAAGTAGAAAACTGCTAGATGTACCTGGTAATTGTCTGTGGCATCCCCTAGAAGGCCCCCAAAGGTGATTGCATTGGTTATGCAGCCCAGATAGATGAAGAGGACCGCAGAGATGGACTGAATGTGGAAGCCTTCATAAAAGTCGCTCGGGTACCAGGGGAGCTTTCTCTTGATGTCAAGGAAAAGGCCGCCACAGAACCTGTCCCGTAAACAAAGATGTTAAATCCATTATTCAACAGAGACCTGTCCTCTTTAGCTTGTATTAGGCAGACAGACAGAGGTGAGCTATATCTTGATTATTAGCACCGAGTACTGGCACCCATTTTCTATCTCTGCGCATTACTTTTTCCATTTTTGACATATTGCTCAAGATATGGACGCTCCTGAACCTCAGAGCTCTGAGGTATCTTTCAATTATTTGCGAAGACAGATAAGGCAGGAACACTTTGAGCTCCTGAAACTCAAGCTATAGCCAAAAGTAAGGGTTTTTCAAGTTTACAGCCAGTGTTTTAGAGGCTCTGCAAGGTTGAAGTACAAGAACATCAGGTCCTGAAGATCAGCAGATGACTGCACAATCTTCAGGCCTGTAATCATTCAGAAATTAATTGCAGATGTCATTTCAATTTCAGTGGTTGTTCCAAACAAATGGAGGTGTCAAACAGGATGTAGAAATAAAATTTGCTTTTGCTCTGACAACAAATGACTCTCCTCCAACTATTAGTTTGCTATGAGTGAGAAATGGAGAGAAGAAGCACTAAAAGGAAACCCTGCCCTCTTTTTAATTTACCGTTTAAATTGAAAATATGTTACAAAACTAAAGTAAAGTAGTTCACGGTTCACACAGAATCCCTGAAGTTTAAATGTATGCCTTATGGATAGAAGAAAATAAATATATAATATGTGACCCTGGACCACAAAACCAGTCATAAGGTTAAATTTTACAAAACTGAGATGTTTACATCATATGAAAGCTCAATAAATAAGCTTTCTATTGATATATGGTTTGTTAGGATAGGACAATATTTGGCCGAGATACAACTATTTGAAAATCTGGAATCTGAGGGTGCAAAAAAATAAAAATACTGAGAAAATCACCTTTAAAGTTGTCCAAATTAAGTTCTTAACTATGCATATTACTAATCAAAAATCACATTTTGATATATTTATAATAGGAATTTTACAAAAAAAACTTCATGGAACATGATCTTTACTTAATTTCCTAATGATTTTTGGCATAAAAGAAAAATCAATAATTTTGACCCATACCATGTATTTTTGGCTATTACTACAAATATACCCCAGCGACTTAAGACTGGTTTTGTGGTCCAGGGTCACATATTAGGTAGAAGGGTGGATGGATGTTTGGATGAATGGATGGATGGATAGACCTACCTCCCTGTATATGCCAACTCTTCGCCAAGCTCATGTGGAACAGGCATCTCTTCATCTTCGCCAACAGGCCCTCCACCACCTGCTGTCCCATTCATCTGACCCAGCTCATTGAGGGAAAACACAGACTTCCTTTGCCAGAAAACAGTTGAATGTTATGATAGGAAGTATATGGGAAGAACAAAGAATGATCAGAAGAACAATTAGCTTTACCTTTTGTCTGCTGAGGGAATTTTTTTGGGGGGTTCTATGCGGATTTTGGGGTCCCATTCTCCAGGCGGAAGCACAATCACCTCATCCAGAAACTCATCAATGCCAGCAATCAGATCCTCTCTGTCCCTGGCTTTATATGCTACATCACTGAAGAGCTGTGGATAAAACAGAGGAAATCAATCTTGGATCAATTTTAAAGGGCAAAGTATTAGTTTATCTTCTTATCCAAGATTATTTGGAACAATCGCACAGTAAGGATGGTAAGAACAAACACACACAAAAAAATTGCACTGTAAAACAAACAAGCAAAAAAATCTACTTCTAAATCTAACTTACATCATCCACCATGAGCGTGGCAATGGCCCGTCCAATCTCATTATAAGATTTAGCTTTGCCAGGAGGCCCAAGTAGCACAAACAAAAATCTGTATGTTGAGGGAAAACACATTTGAAACTTAATTTTAGTACATTACTTTTTCATCATCTTTCTGCAGACATATTGTGAGTTTGTGCAAACTGTTACCTGGTGGGCACTGGGACTTCTGTCAGACCTCCAAGAGTGGTGGCCTGAGATAACCGAACGAAGGCAACAAAAGGTTTTTCTAAGAAGTCCACTTCTCCCACCAGAACATTTGATGCTTCGGCATCTCTGGGGATTTTTTTCATGAACTTGTTTTTCAGCTGAAATCAAAGTAAACAAAGAAAAATATATATATATAATCTGTTCCATCACCGAACACTCACGTTGTCATTTAACCCCTTTGTTCCATCACTGGACCTTTATGTTGCAATTAAATCCTGTTCTATTTTAGGACTTTTATGATGCAATTTAATGCTTCTGTTCCTTCACAGGACCCTTATGTTGTCATCTAACCCTTCTGTTTTATCATAGGACAGTTTTGTGGTCATTTAAAGTGTCACAACACCCCCCTGTTTCAGAGGTGCTTTTTCACACCTCTGGTTTGAAAAACTTTCTGAAAAGGGGCGTTGTTCACTGGGGGTAAGGGGTGGGGGTAGAATGTGGAGAGGAGTCGGAGACTGCATTAAAGGAGGAGTGACAATAAGTGAATAAATTGCTAATTTGCACACCGACAATGTAAACACACACACGTTTGCAAGATGGACAGCAACGCCAAGAGCAGCAGCTACAGCGGTTCTGAGAGCAGTGTGGAAGTGGAGGACTTCTCCCCACCAGAATCCCCACAATAAATAAAATGATGTATTTGCAACGAATGGTAGTTTCTCTGCTTCCTAAACTTGTACATAAACCTAAATACATTAATTTGCTGTCATATAATCACGATAAACTTAAAACAGACATATTGGGGTTTCATGAAGACACACATGATACAAAATCTTTTACCTTTATTGATTTAATGACATTTGGATGATAAGTAAAATATAACATAACATTAGCATTTACAGTCCTGATGAAATGTGTAAACAGAACAAATTATGCGGTACTTTGCAAGTAGTAGACTGGTAGACTATCATTTGATAATAGCACTCAAAGAAACAAAGCAGAGGACACATTTGCTAAATGGCTAGTATAATAGACATGTAAATGGACATGTTAAAGGTCACATTGTTAAAAGTATCCAAATGTTGAAACATTCAGCAGTCTTCAATTTTAATAGCCATTACAAATGTTTATTTTAAATAGTGTTTATAACTATATATAAATATACGGTTGAGATGAATATAATAAAATAATCTACAAATAAATAAAAACAAACTTCACTTAAATAGCAAGGATTCTGCATTTTTGTGAACATCAGCTAGCTCTTCGTTCTGGCTTAGCGTGCTGTGTTGATACATGCTGCTTGACCGGTGAATCATCAAGTGTTTGGCATGACGCATCTTTTGTGAGCACTTCTGTCTGAGTCCCCACATCGCGACCCAACATACGTCCAGAAGACAACTGCAATTGTTTTTGTTCCATCATCTGATGATAAAGTCATCATTTAGCACTTTTGTTCCATCAAAGAACCTTTATGTTGTCATTTAACCCTTCTATTATAACCATTACATGACTTTCAAGTTGCCATTTAACCATTTCCGTTCCATCACAGGACACTTATGTTGTCATTTAACGTATCTGTTCTATCATAGGATTTTATGTTGTAATTGAATCTTTTTGTTCCAACACAGGACTTTTGTGCTGTTATTTAACCATTTCTGTTCCATCACAGGACCTTTACACTGTAATTTAGCCCTTCTGTTCCATCATAGGACCCTTATGTTGTCATTTAACTCATCTGTTCTATCATAGGACAATTATGTTGTCATTTAACTCATCTGTTCTATCATAGGACAATTATGTTGTCATTTAAACTTTTTGTACCATCATCTGATAATTAATTCGTCATTTAACACTTTTGTTCCATAATAGAACCTTTAAGTTGTCATTATACCCTTCTATTCTGTTATAGGACCTTCATGCTGTCATTTATGTTGTAATTTAATCCTGTTCCATTTAAGAACATGTATGCTGTCATTTAACCCTTTTTGTTCCATCACAGGACACTTATGCTGTCATTTAACCCTTGGGTTCTGTAATTGGATACTTATGTTGTTATGTAACCCTTTGGTCCATCATCTGATAGTTAAATTGTTAAATTGTCATTTAACACATTTGTTCCATCATAGAACCTCTATGTTGTCATTTAACCTTTCTATCTCATTATAGGATCTTATGTTGTAATTTAATACTTCTGTTCCATCATAGGACTTTTATGCTGTCATGCAACCCTTTCCGTTCCATCACAGGACCCTTATATTGTTATTTAACCCTTTTGTTCCATCACAGGACCCTTATGTTGTCTTTCAACCCTTCTGTTTTATCATAAGACAGTTATGTTGTCATTTAAACCTTTTGTTCCATCATCTGATGGTTAAGTTGTCATTCGACACTTTTTCTCCATCATATAACCTTTATGTTGTCATTTAACCCCTCTGTTCCATAATAGAATCTTATAGTGTAATTTAATCCTTGTCTTCCATGTAAGGACTTTTATGCTGTCATTTAACCATTTCTGTTCATTCAGAGGATTCTTATGTTGTCATTTAACCCTTCTATTCCATAATAGAATCTTATGTTGCATTTTAATCCTTCTCTTCCAGGTAAGGACTTTTATGCTGTCATTTAACCCTTTCTGTTCATTAAGAGGATTCTTATGTTGTCATTTAACCCTTCTATTCCATAATAGAATCTTATGTTGCATTTTAATCCTTCTCTTCCATGTAAGGACTTTTATGCTGTCATTTAACCATTTCTGTTCATTCAGAGGATTCTTATGTTGTCATTTAACCCTTCTATTCCATAATAGAATCTTATGTTGCATTTTAATCCTTCTCTTCCAGGTAAGGACTTTTATGCTGTCATTTAACCCTTTCTGTTCATTAAGAGGATTCTTATGTTGTCATTTAACCCTTCTATTCCATAATAGAATCTTATGTTGCATTTTAATCCTTCTTTTCCATGTAAGGACTTTTATGCTGTCATTTAACCCTTTCTGTTTAATCACATGACCCTTATATTGTTATTTAACCCTTCTGTCCTATCACAGGGCCATCATGTTGTTTAACCCTTCTGTTCTGTCATAAGACCCTTATGTTGTCATTTAACCCTTAACTGTGTGCTGCTTTTTATTATTGAAAGGTTCTATTCCATTATGAATCCTTATGGTGTCATTTACCTCTTCTATTCCATCATCTTATGTTGTAATTTAATCCTTTTGTTCTATCACAGGGCCATGCTATTTAACCGTTCTGTTATATCATAGGACCCTTATGTTTTCATTTAACCTTTCTGTTCCATCATGGAATCTTATGTTGTAAATAATCCTATTGTACCATACCAGGACTTTAATGGTGTCATTTAACCCTTCTGTTCTATCATAGGACACTTATATCGTCATTCAACCCTTTTGTTCTATTACCTAATGGTTAAGTCATCATTTTAATTGTTTTGTTCTAACATCTAATGGTTAAGTCATCATTTTAACACTTTTGTTCCATCATAGAACCTTAATGTTGCCATTTAACCCTTCTATTCCATAACAGGATTTGTATGCTGCCATTTAACCCTTTCTGTTCCATCACAGGACTTTTATGTGGTCATTTAACCCTTCTGTTCTACCATAGGACACTTATATTGTCATTTAACCCTTTTGTTCTATTATCTAATGGTTAAGTCATCATTTTAATTGTTTTGTTTTATCATAGAACCTTAATGTTGCCATTTAACCCTTTGGTTCCATAATACCATTTTATGTTGTAATTTAATCCTTCTGTTCCATAACAGGACTTTTATGCTGCCATTTAACCCTTCGGTTCTACCATAGGACACTTATATCGTCATTCAACCCTTTTGTTCTATTATCTAATGGTTAAGTCATCATTTTAACACTTTCGTTCCATCATAGAACCTTAATGTTGCCATTTAACCCTTCTGTTCCATAATGGCATCTTATGTTGTAATTTAATAATTCTGTTCCATAACAGGACTTTTATGCTGCCATTTAACCCTTTCTGTTCCATCACAGGACCCTTATATTGTTATTTAACTATCATAGGGCCATGTTGTCATTTAACCCTTAGCTTTGTGCTGCTTTTTATTATTGAAAGGTTCTGTACAATTGGAATGTTATACTGTATTATGTAGATCTGTTCTTGTGCTCTTTGTATTTGCCAAACATCTAGAACTGCCTATTTATTGCTATTTGCGCTCTGTGAAACTTTTTACACACCTTTACTTGTACTATTTTAAAACTATATTACTAAAATGTCTGCATCTTTTATCACATCGAAGACAGAACAATTCCATCTGAAGCCTTTGAATGTGGTGCAGTCTGGATTTAGATTAATCCCTCTGCTTTCCTCCTGTCTCTCTTTGACAAATCGTAAACCAAGCATAAGTCCCCCAGTGTTATAATGTTCATGTAGAAAGATTCTATCTCAACTTCACATTGTATGTCAGGAATGCGTAAGAATGGAGTTCAGAAAAGCTACACTTGTTTATCTGGGAGACGAAGCTCAATGTGTTCCTACTTTGGCATATTGCAAAAACCAAAATATCTTACTTCTTTGGATAACAGTTCCTCCAAACAATGCTTTACATTTCCCATCTCTATAAACAGTCCTACAAAATTTATACTGACAGGCTTTTGAGGCTGTGAAATTAGGTCTTCCTATTTCTATAACAGGGCTTGGCTTTGAATGGGTAAGTCTAGATGTAGATGTTCAATTATTTTTTCAATGATTACACTATCATTCAAGTATTAAGAAAGAGGTCTCATATGCTTACCAAGGATGCATTCATTTGATCAAAAATACAGTAGTTTAGTTTCAGTATACCATATTAGTTCAGTGTTTTCTGACTGTCTTGATATATAGTCTTAGGCTCAAAATCGTGTTGTTTTAGTCCAGCTAATGGGTCCTTTTTATTTAATTTTTTTAAGTAAAAATAATGAGAACTCTGCTCATCTAATATATCTTCGTGACCAAAAGCAGGACAGTTATAAATGTGTGTCGTGACTGGTGGCTATAGCCATGTACATTGTGCGCCCACAGACATTTTCCAGAGGGATCAGACCGCAGCTCCCCGGTATCTCTCTGCATGTGAGAGCTTAGCACGAGGACCACACAGTCAGATGGCACGTTTACCCAATGGCAGATCAATACCGACCCAGACACCAGGCCACGGCAAAGCATGGCATATCAGATCAGCAGAGCCACACACAATCACAGTGACCTCTTCATAAGAGCATAATAGCATATATGCTGTAGTTTACTTTTAGTACAACAAAACGTTCTCATTCTGGTGATTTCTAGTTGATTTTTCTATGACCTCAAAAACAGTGTTCTAGGAGTTCTAGCTAAAAATGCAGAGGTGGCCAAAATTATTAGAACACTAGTATTTTCACCAGCTAAAAATGGGTTTAAGTCAGTTCTTTCTATCCTTTGCTGTACTGTGTAGGAAATATCAGTTTACATTTTCAAACATTCATTTTGCCATTTATTGTAATAAACCAGTCAGATTTTTGTTTGCACAAGAAGTCTGACAACAGCCAGTGCTCCACACAGACATCTAATCTCATTATTATCCAGTCTGTCTGGAATGACATGAAGAAACAGAACAAACTGAGACAGACTAAATCCAGAAGAACTATGGCAACATCTCCCAAGATGCTTCAAGAGACCTACCTGCAAAGCTACCTGAAAAACTATGTGCAAGTGCACTTAAAGGCAAAAGCTGCTTTAAACGCAAAGGATGGTCATACCAAATGTTGATTTAATTTAGTTAATAGAAGTTAGTTGACAAAGAACATCTATTTATGACATTATTTTTGACAGCATCCATATTTACAGCATTTTTACACAAGTGCCTAAAACCTTTAACAGTAATTGTAACTTTGTAGGTAGGTTTCTTGAAGCAACTCTCACAATTATTACAATTAATGGCAAAATGAATGTTTGGAAATGTAAACTTATATTTCCTACTGACACACTACAGCAAAAGATAGAAATAAATGACTTAAAACCATTTTTAGCTGGTGAAAATACTAGTGTTCTAATAATTCTGACCACTGCTATACACATGTTTTATTTTTATCTTAAACAAACACTGATTTCAATTATACATAAAATTCTAATAAAGAAAGCAAAAGGTAAAAGAGACTTCAATTTTTAGAATCTGTCTTGCATGAATTTGTCAGAGAGAGCCAGTCTGGGAAACTAGTCACCGCAGCTAAAAATAGCTTCAAAGCAAATACAAAAGAGTGCAGCTGCTACTGTGAACTATACAAAGGCTGCTGTGCCTTGACCAATTGTGGCTTTTTTAGTTTTTACTATATGTATAGATACAGACACACTGTGACTCACCTGGTCTGTGCTTGGTGTGTCTGCAATGTCATTCATACTCCTGCTTTGAGCGTGACCTGCAGCACAAATATACAAAAATGTTATTACAAATATTTCATCAAAATGATAACATTCAGGGGTCATCGGATGGTAAATTTACTTTTGCATGTTGTTTAAACTGAATTGTGTCTTGGTAGTGTGTGTACACAACCACCCTATAACAATAAAAAGCAACCCAGTGTTTTTTTTTTTTTTAAATCCCCATAAATCATAAGCACAGTCTCACAGATTCTTGGCAGAGTGACATAGTCTTGGCAGGTCCCTCCCACATCTGTTGACAGACACTGGCGTTTTAGGACAGACCCAACTTGAGTGAGTTGTAAACAGTCCAAGATTGTTTCGACGCCAGTGCAGATGTAGACAAAAAATTTTCCCAAGCAATTGAGCTTTGTTGTTAGATGTAGTAATAAACATAGCAGTCGTCATTTACTCCCAACATCTGAGCCGCTGAAGACGCACAGGATTGTTTTTGTTTTTGAAGGGAATGCACCCCCTGATCTACCTAAATATGTCTGTTCGCACCTTTTTTATGAATCTTTGCAAATCGCCTTACAAATGCAGCTAAAGTTAACAGTCTCAGAGAACTGCTCGTCAACCCTCCTTCACGGAAGAGAGGGGCGGAGTGAGCAGAGCTCATTAGCATTTAAAGGGACATGCACCGAAACGGCTCTCTGTTAACAGAGCGATTTTTGACAGGTAAATAGGTGTTGTTTTACACTTCCATTGAGAAATTTTAACCAAAGTACATTATAGACTTTAAATTAAGACTCATATCAACTTGTAGAAAACGGACATCCGAGGACCCCTTTAAGTTTTTTTTTTTACAAGCTAGCTATCTCTGGGCAGCTTTAATGAAAACGCTTTAAATAAAAATGTGATTTAAAACACAATGTTGATTAATCACACTATCATAAGCGGAATGAACTCTGGTTTTAAAGAATAGGTCACTGACACTTTCTAGATGAGAAAATAATTAAAAATTGATACAAGAATAACAGGATGAAAAGGGGCACACAGACTCACGCAGTCGGCCATAGTTGGCTGCTTTGGTTCGCAGATCTTCCGTAGAGCGGTTAAAATTAGCTCCAGCAGCAGGGGTTCGGGCTGGGCTTCGAGCTACGAGAGGCAAGCGACATTACAACTTTTTTAATTAACTATTAAGCAGACAATGTTTTTCTAATAAGTTGATGCTAATGAACTGTGAAAAGAGGACAGCAATGAAATAACCCATGGAAAGAAGTGAAATGGAATTGGGACTGTTCACCAAAAAGCCTGTAATTCACTCACCCTTATGTCATTTGAAGCTCTTATCATCTTATTCAGCAGTACTTAAGTCGAATTTAACAAAGGCCAGTCTTTTATAAACAACTAAAGTGGATGGTGACCAATGGCTGTCAAGCTCCAAAAAGTACGAAAACATTGTGGAAAGTTGCCAGTCAATCGCCTTTTGTCCTTTCCTGAGCTTGAAATCCACTTTGTGTGGAAAAGAGCAGCCTGAATGTTCTGCTGATAAACTTGTTTTGTTTTTGTGTTTTTTCACAGATAATGATCATTTTCAGCCATTTTAAGAAAACAAGCAATTAGGTTGCATTATACCTGAAGATGCATACAAAGCATCTGCAAATTGCCGACAGAATGATGCAATTCGACTACAGTGCTAGGGTTTAGTTATTGTTCATTTACTCTTTCATTTTTCAACCTATCGTGCGCAATATGTGTAGAGATGGATGGAGAAACAGGAAACATTTGAAAGATTAAACACTCACTGCCTCCAGAGCCAGACTTGCCCAGATCTGCAAGAGAGCGATGGATGGGCTTCTTTGTCTGGTGTCTGTGTTTTCTCAACAGGACAAAGCTGATTTGATCTCTCAGCTCAGGACCGATCAACCCTTCCTCTATCTGGCGTTCGATAATGTCATCTACAGGAGACAAAAGTTACACTTGTATGATATCAAAACTTTATAATGCATCACATAAGAAATAAAGTTATTGAACTACACTTTAGTATGCGATATCTGTTGTACAAAGGTTCAGAAAATGGTTCAGAAAACATCAGTGACCCCTAGTTAGAGGACAAGCACCCAGAATAAAGAGCCTGGTTGCTGACCGACTATCTGTGGGAGTGAATATCCCTCCAGGTCCAGCAGCACGGTGCCTGTCTGTAGGCATGTCCGCAGTTCAAACAGGCTGTGCAGAGACAGTGTGGAAACGTGTGGTTTGCTCCATCTCTCCCCACCCTCCTCGACCTTTTCCTCAAACTTCACCCACCTGCAGATATGTAGTCACACACACACACATATACAAAGTTGAAGTCAAGCAGAGTAAAAAAGGAACTGTATGTTTCTGATGTTGATGTTGTTCTGAGCCAGACGCTGTTTAATTTAAAGTGAAATAGGACATTTCTGTCTCACTAGAGCAAAAGTGCCCAAACTTTAGAATGAAGGGCCATAAATCAAACTTGATCTTACTTTGATTTTTGGCCGGGCTGAAAATAAATGTTGCCTTATATCCAACCGTATTACCGTCTTTAAAAAAATTCACTTACATTCTCTAAAATTCAATGCAATGTTTACATTCTATAACATTTAAGATAAATTAGAACTGAAAATAGGCTTCAATGGCATGTTTTTTTTCGCCCTCTTGTGATATGACATGATAGGCCAAATCAAAGGTCATCTCAGGCCGGCTTTGGCCTGTGGATTTGAGGATCTACACACTATAGAGGTAACAAATGCCATGGTAATGCCGAAATAATGATAATTTCTGAACAATGAGCTCCTTATGCGTCATTGTTCATAAAATTTTTTTGATCAAAAAAATAGCTTTTTATGGATTTTTATGAGCCAAGGGGTTAAAGAAAATTCTGTAAATTCTGTCATTAATTACTCACCCTCGTGTCGTTCCAAACCTGTAAGACCTTTGTTCATCCTCGGAATCCAAGAGCTTTCTGACCTTGCATAGACACTAATGCAACTACCATGTTCAAGACCCAGAAAGGTAGTAAGGACATCGTTAAAATAGTTAAAATGTGTTAAATGTTGAAATGTGGCATCAGTGGTTCAACCACAATTTTATAAAGCTACAACAATATTTTTTATGCGCAAAAAAATAAAATAAAAGAAAAACTTTATTCAACAATTCTTCTCTTTTACGTTTGAACGTGGTAGAACCCTTGCTGTCTATGGAGGGTCAGAGAGCTCTCGGATTTGATAAAAAAATATATATTTGTGTTACGAAGATGAACTAAGGTCTTACGAGGTTTGGAATGACATGAAGGTGAGTAATTAATGACAGAATTAAAATTTTTGGGTGAACTATCCTTTTAATGTGTTGCTGGTAGATGTTATACATAATTTTTGGGGCATAATGCACCATTTATAAATGTTTAAAATTGCAAATATCTGTGCATTCTGATTAAATAAACATCAACAAAAATATGATATTCTTCCATTTGATTCATTTGGTACAGTATATTTGCTAGAACTAATTAGTAGTAGTGTTTTATTAGTATTATTTATGTAGTATTATTAATAATTTAAAAATAGCCTTTTTGTTTATTTTTTACATTTTTGTTTTTATCTCAAGTTCAGGTTATTTTTTAGCAATTTTTTGTCATTTTTATAAATATTTTTAATATTAAAGTTATATGTGTAATTTTGTTTTAGTTTTTTTTTTTTTTTAGCTTAAATGATTTACTTTCATTAACTTTTTTTATCTAATATTTTAATTTATTATATTTCATTCTTATTTCAACAGCAATGTTTTTAATTTCAGTTAAAGTCTGTGTAAAGGCAATTCAGACAATTGTTTCTAACCACATTCTAAATGTTAGAAATGTATAGCTGAAAACACGGTACAACGACTGTGAACTATGTAGTAGCAAAGACCAAGTCCTATCTCAATACATGGGGAAATCCTGAAATCTCAAATACTGCCTGCTGAACTCACAAATAAATTACATATTTCAAATCAGCAACAAAATCTGAAATTAACTTTTATTATTCAAATTTGGCTAGGTGGTTAATAACAACAAACTCAGAACACATATTTAAAGGATTAGTTCACTTTCAGAACAAACATTTACAGATAATGTACTCATCCAATACTGATCCAAGATGTTCATGTCTTTCTTTCTTCACTCGTAAAGAAATTATGTTTTTTGAGGAAAACATTTCAGGATTTCTCTCCATATAATGATTATGTATGGTGCCCCAAGTTTGAACTTCCAAAATGCAGTTTAAATGCAGCTTCAAAGGGCTCTAAATGATCCCAGCCAAGGAAGAAGGGTCTTATCTAGCGAAACAATAGGTTATTTTTACAATTTATATACTTTTTAACCTCAAATGCTTGTCTTGTACTTTGTGTGATCTGGGTCAATACAGGTAGGGTATGTCAAATAACTCCAATCTCGTTTTCTTCCCCAAGTTCAAAATTGTTCTACATCACCGCAAAAGTACGGACCGAGTGTTTACAAAGTGAACATACAGAGAAGATTAAACTCCCTTTACAAAAAAAGGGTAAAGCAGTGTTGTAGAACTAAAATGAGATTTTCAACATACCCTAACTTTATTGACCCAGATTACACAGACTATGCATGTGCATCGCAGAGACGAGACAATGCAAGCATTTGAGGTTAAAAAGTATAAAAAATATCAATTTATTTTAAAAATAACAGACCGTTTCACTAGATTAGACCCTTCTTCCTTGGCTGGGATCATTTAGAGCCCTTTAAAGCTTTTAAACTACATTTTGGAAGTTCAAACTTGGGGGCACCATACATATCCATTATATGGAGAGAAATCCTGAAATGTTTTCCTCAAAACATGAACATCTTGGATGACAAGACATTATCTGTATATTTTTGTTCTGGAAGTAGTCTAATCCTTTAATATTGCTTTACATAGACTTTAACAATAACCATAACAATTAACATGTCCCTGCATAGTAGCTTTATGGCTACAGAGCCGAGTAATGTTTTGAAAGTGCCACAGAGCCACAGGATCATCATACAAATGGTTTACTAACATTTCTGCTACACATCAAACGGAGAATGTTTTAATATTACAAAAATACACACTTTTCATTAACATGATTTTGAATTGTTCAGTAGTTGTATGACTATTGACGCCATTTGTGACCCTGGACCACAAAACCTATCTTAAGTAGCACAGTTACAGTGCCTTGCAAAAGTATTCATACCCCTTCATTTTTTAAACTGCTTTAAATTAGTTTTTCCCCACATCAATTTACACTCCATACACCATAATAATGACAAAGCAAAAACCAGATTTGCTAATTTATTAAAAATAAAACACTGAAATAAGTACATTGCATAAGTATTCATACCCTTAATTCAGTACATCGTTGAAGCACCTTTACAGCCTCAAGTCTTTTTGGATATGATAAGCTTTGCACATCTGCGTTTGGCAATTATACTTTGCCTCACCTTTTCACCTCTCAAGCTCTGTCAGCTTGGATGGGGGCTGGCAGACATTTTCTAGAGTCCTAGTTGCTCCAATCGTCTTCCATTATGGATAATGCTTCTGTGAACCTTCAATGCAGCAGATTTTTTTCTGAACTCTTGCCTAGATCATTTCCTTAACGCAAGTCTGTCACTGAGCTCTACAGGCAGTTATCTTGACCTCAGGACTTGGTTTTTGCTCTGATATGCATTTTCAGACCTTTTCTGAGAGGCGTGTGCCTTTCTAAATCATACTCATTCAAATTAATTTGCCACAGTTTAACTCCACTCGAAGTGTAGTAACATCTAGAAGCAATATGAATGCTCCTGAGATAAATTTCAAGTGTCCCAGAAAAGGGTATGAATACTTATGCAACGGGATCTTTTTCAGTTTTTTTTTTTTTTTTTATAAATTTGCACAAATGTTAAAAACATTTTTTGCTTTGCCATTATGGAGTAGGGAGTGTACATTGATGTGGCGAAAAAAGTAATTTAAAGTAGTTTACCATAAGGCCGCAACATAACAAAATGTGGAAAAAAAATTAAGGGGCATGAATAATTTCGCAAGGCACTGTATATTTGTAGCAATAGCCAACGATACATTGTTTGAGTCAAAATCATTATTTTTTCTGTTATGCCAAAAATCATTAGGATATTAAGTAAAGATTATGTTCCATGAAGATATTTTGTAAATTCCCTACCATAAATATATTAAAACTTAATTTTTGATTAGTAATATGCATTGCTAAGAACTTCATTTGGACAACTTTAAAGGCGATTTTCTCAATATTTAGATTCTTTTGCACCCTCAGATTACAGATTTTCAAATAGTTGCATCTCAGCCAAATACTGTCCTATCCTAACAAACCATACATCAGTGGAAAGCTTTTTTGGTCCAGAGTCACATTTGTGATGCTTTTGTGTTTATGTTTTTATACCTAGCTGATTCTCTCCATTCCAGCTCATCGCCCTCGTGTTGCAGCGTGTCCATCTCAGTAAAGAGAGTGGGTGTGGGCATGGTCTCCTCCTCATCCCCCAAAATGTAGCGCAGTCGCTCTGCTGCTGGGGACACTGTGAGATGAACAGGAAGAAAAGAGATTGAAATTTTCCTGTTTGCAGATAGGAGAATGAGGTGGCCTTCATAAATAAAAAGTGCAGTGGCATGCAGCACCACACACAGTGAAAGGATTTGCCCAAAAGTTGAGAAGAAACAACAAAGACACCCACTGTGTATGTTTGATCCAGTGTTGTGATGGCTGACTGTGCCTGGAGGAACACCGGCGCAGTGTAAGCCATTGTTCATTAATTTTCTGTGTGAGGAATAAAGCTGTGAGCTCTGACTGAAGCTGCATGAGAATCCACTCTGTGCTTATTTTTCTGGCCTTGTCTGAGGTGATGCCAGGGAGAGCTTTCTGTTCTGTATTTGTTTTCATTTCTATGCTCAGCATTTCTCAGCTCTAACACCTGTTAGGTCCAACTATGGGTTGATTATCTCTGCCTGTTTTATCCTCCATCCAAATGGGCCACGCACTGGCTTCCTGAGGACTAAAGATATGCCTCAAGAAGACATGTGGAGAATAGAAGCCCATAGATGTCAATATGTGAATGAGGTGCCAGCATCATAAAGAGCTGAGAAATGTCAATGTGCCTGCATGAAAGTCAAGCTTCACAAGTGAGAGAAGAGTCTTTAAACCTCCAGTCCATTAAATGTGACGAGAAGTATGTTGGATTATACACTGAAAACACAGCTGACAGAGAAACTGACAGCTTTATTAAAAAGGCAAGAGGCTAAAAGGCAAATTGTGCTGCCGTTATGGACACTTCAATTATTATAATTTAGCAATATGAAATGTGAACAAGTGATTACTAAGAAGCTGTTGACTATATTGAAGTTAAACGCAGAACTATTAAAAATTCATATAGAAATTCATTAATGCACGAATCTAGCATTGATTTCATTAATGAAAGATTTCTTTTTAAATATTTATGGTTACAAATGGCAGTCTGTCTGTTGAAGCTGCAGTGTGATGATGAAGAGTAAGTGAGGGAAGGAAGATCAATAACATTGAGTTTCATGTCAGCTGCCAAGGAGGTTATGGCCTGTTTTAGTCCATGTTAGAGGCATAAGTGCTAAAAAAAAAATCTCATAGAGTTGCTCAGTCATGATGTCAATTTGTAGGCAAACCAGGAAAGCTAATTCACCATGGGTTTCCATTAAAGGGATAGTTCACCCAAAAATAAAAATTCTGCCTTCATTTCATTCCAAACCCGTTTATTTTTGAAACACAAATTAAGATATTTTTGACAAAATCCGAGAGCTTTCTGACCCTACATAGACAACAAAGGTTCTACCACAGTCAAGGCACAAAAACGTAGTAGGAACATCATCAAAATCGTCCATGTGACATTGTCTCAACTCTAATTTTTTGAAGCTACGAGAATACTTTGTGCACAAAGAAAACAAAAATTTAGACTTCAATAATTTCTTCTCTTCTCTGACAGTCTGCTGCCATTAATGAGAGTACCGTATGGTAGTACCCTTGCTGTCCAAGGGTCAGAAAGCTCTTGGATTTAATCAAAAATATCTTAATTTGTGTATTGAATATGAACGAAGGTCTTACAGGTTTAAAACGACATAAAGGTAAGTAATTAATGACAGAATTTTCATTTTAGGGTGAACTATCCCTTTAATTTCCTATGGATTTTATCATGGTGTTTTTTAAAATGATAAATAAAAAGGCTTATGTTCGAATTATTTTAAAAAACACTCATGTTTTGTTTCAAGACAAAAAAATTATGTATCTTAAGGCGAGACACTGCGGGTGAATAGGGTAAAAAAAATTAACTAATAGTTGTCGCCTTGCTTACCCAGTTAATTGATTACTTTGATAATTGCAAACATTTTTTGTATTACAAGTTTTCAAAAATGTTAGGTTTAAATATGCAAATGATCCATTATTTAATGAACATTTTGGGGGGAATAAAATGTTGTATAAAATCAAGCAAATTATATATGAACAAATCCCTCTGTAAAAAAGGATATAGACAGAAATAAAAATGTAAAGTGGAGTGTGTAAGTGCGACTGAAGTGGAGATTTATGGCTCAGTGCAGGAGAAAAAAATAATTTTGAGGAAAAAAGCCTTTAAAAATATGGATTGTAATTAAAATCTATTGACACAAACAGATAAAGTGCTATAAAAGAAACACTTATCAGTGTTTTTTGGATGTTTTCTTTCCACTAGTCTGAAAAAACACTTTATGAAAAACCAAAAAGCCCCAAATCTCATAGATAGATGCATGAAAAAACAGCGTTTTTGCCTGCAGTGTCTCCCCTTAATGAATCAAACATGATTTTTTTTTAAAACATAAGCTGCTAACACTTGCATAATGGGCACTTCTCGTGTTTATTGCCATCTTTTGATGAATCACTCCTTTCTTTCCTCAACTGTAAGTCACTTTGGAAAAAAGCATCTGCCAAATGAATAAATGTAAATGTAACAAACATTCCACAGCTGATTCGACAGGTGTATAAAAAATTCACTTGTTCACAAATTAATTCACTTCCAGAACAAAAATTGACAGATAATTTACTCAGCCCCTTGACACCCAAGATGTTCATGTCTTTCTTTCTACAGTCGTAAAGAAATTATGTTTTTTGAGGAAAGCATTCCAGGATTTGTCTCCATATAGTGGACTTCTATAGTGCCTGCGAGTTTGAACTTCCAAAATGCAGTTTAAATGCAGCTTCAAAGGGCTATAAATGATCCCAGCCAAGGAAGAAGGGTCTTATCTAGCAAAACGTTCTGTCGTTTTCATAAGTAAATGAATATTTATATACTTTTTAACCTAAAATGCTTGTCTTGTCTAGTTTTGCGATGCGTATGTGTACTCTGTGTATTCCCGTTCAAGACAGTTACCTGTTACCTGACAGTATGTCGAAAAATCTCATTTTCTCCCCCAAAATCTTAATATATCGCCTTTTGTGTGAAGGATGTTTGACACCTTTGCACACTCAAAAACCACTGTAAACACTGGGTCTTTACTTCTGCCGAGATGGGCGATTTGAAGTTGGAGGAGAAAATAAGATGTGAGTTTTTCGACATACCCTAACTGTCTTGAATGGGAGTGCACACAGTACACATGTGCAACGCTGAGCTAGACAAGACAAGCATTTGTGGTGTACAAACGTACATTGTAAAATTTATTTATGAAAATGACCAATCGTTTCACTAGATAAGACCCTTCTTCTTCGTTTATAGCCCTTTGAAGCTGCATTTAAACTGCATTTTGGAAGTTCAAACTCACGGGCACCATTGAAGTCCACTATATGGAGAAAAATCCTGGAATGTTTTTCTCAAAAAACATAATTTCTTTACAACTGAAGAAAGAAAGACATAAACATCTTGGATGACAAGGGGGTGAGTAAATTATCTGTCAAATTTTGTTCTAAAGGGAACTAGTTCTTTAATCTAAATTTAAAATAATTCAAAATGACTACTATAAGAGTATGCAAATATAAATATAATCAAAATAACACCTGACAACAGGACTGTTTGTTCGCTGCAGGGCCCCCTCAAGCGTGGGGCCCAGTGTGGTCACACCAGTTGCACCACTCTAAAGACAGCCCTGGCTATGATTGTACATCATAAAAGGCCTTATTTTCTTTATAAATCAAAAACAACCGCTCTGAAAACCCATTGTAAATTCCCTAGAAAATCCATGGCTAATTTCTAAATGTCTTCTGGGTTTAGGATTACCGATCAAGTCAATTCTGAATGTACCTTATGCATCAGAACTCATAAATAATGCAATTCAGATGTTGTTTTGACCTGAAATATGGCCCATTTTATACAGGACAAGTATTATTAGTGTGCTAATTTAGCATAAAAGTAACAAATAAAAGTGGTTTCCTTTGAACGTGTGGTTATTTCTCTGTTCTTTGTTGACTTTGATGCCCCGCAAGTTGTTTATTCTCAAGCGTTTAGAGATGCATCACCATAATTGTTTTTCATGGTCTTCTATTCTGCGGTGACGATTCTATCCAGCCCTCAGCACAGTATGATATTGAGAGCGAGGGTGCGGGGTATATCCGATAAACCAAACTCCATTTCACACACACAAACAAAGAAATGTATGGCGGTATTGCTTCCTATAGTCCCCCTGAATTTGCATTCTCACTTACAGATGCATTTCCTCGAGTCTATTGTCTCACAGGGCATTTGAAATGTAACCGTTTCAATCTTTTGCACCTATATGCATAAAATCCATAGTTCTACCTGTTTTTTGGATCACAATTCTGGATCACCATATTCGCAATAAAGAAGTATGTGGAAAGTTCTGTGTTGGTGAAGTTTTTAGTTTATATCCCGCTCAATCACAAGAAATCATCATATGGACCCTGGACCATAAAAAAACTTAGTAGTTTTAAAAACTTAAGTAAAATAAAACTTATAGTAGCAAGGATATATTTGTAGCAAAAGCCAAAAAGACATTTTATGGGTCAAACTTATCGATTTTTCTTTTATGACAAAAAACATTAGGATATTAAGTAAAGATCATGTTCCATTAAGACATTTTGTAAATTTCCTACTGTATATATATCTAAACTTAATTTTAAACTTAATATTAGTAAAATGCATGGCTAAGAACTTCATTTGGACAACTTCAAAGGTGATTTTTTTTTAGTATTTAGATTTTTTTGCACCCTCAGATTCCAGATTTTCAAACAGCTGAAATATCATATTCTAACAAACCATACATCAATAAAAAGCTAATTTATTCAGCGTTCAGAAAATTGACTCTTATGACTGGTTTTGTGGTCCAGGGTCACATATCATTGCAGGACACACTTTACAAATCACTAACACGTATGACTTCATCTGTTTCAGAACTGATTAAGGACTCACTAGTTCTGTTGATATCTGGTGGCAGATTGTGTTCTGGTTGATCCAGGCCTCCCGCCTCGAGATCGTACCGGTCTCTGTCATCACAATCATAGTGTTCGTGTCTGTGATGGTCGTGTCTAAGTCTTCGTTCTACATCTGCATCACGACTCGACATGGACGAACGTCTCCTCCTGCGTTTGCGGCGGTAACCGCGGGGCACTGGCACACCAATGTAGATAGACTGATGGTCTGTGGAAGGCACAACACTTTATGTTAAGATTAACAACATATTGTTCAATGTCTTGGATGTCATTGATTTTGAAAAGTAATTTCATGCTTCACAGAAAATGTCCTGCTTGCTCGAACAAACATGAACAAGACCAAAGTGGTATGATCTGGGTTAACTATTGACACAGCAACCCTCAATATTGACATTGTACGATCAAAAAATGGTCTATGTTAATTTGCAATAAAATCTTCAAGCTTACAGTTCTGTCAGTACAAATTACTAAAAGACAATGACTAAGCAAAGTAGGTCTACTGCTTGAGTTCACTCTTAACTGATAATTCATCTAATAATTAGAGAAAAACAATTGCTGAAAACACACATTGCACACAAATATAACCGTTTTCAACACTGATAATAATAAGTATTCTTGAGCACCAAATCAGCATATTAGAATCATATCTGAAGGATCATGTGACACTAAGAGTATTGATGCTGAAAATTCAGATTTGCCACCACAGAAATAAATTACTTAATGAATAAATGTTTAAATATAAGAATTAATAGTTTTACTCAAAACATTTGAATGTTAGTGTTAAGACAGAGAACACCCCTAAGATTCACTGTCAAAAGCACATTTCATAAGTTATTTTCTCTCTCAGGGACCAGTTGCTATTGTAATTTCATGTCACAACTGTAATTATCCCTGCTCTTATTGTGTTTTATGAGATGTGAAGTGGAAGAGGAAAAACTGTCTGTTTAATTGTTAAAGTGAGAGGAAATGTGAAAACGTTTTAGCTACTGGCACAGTAATAATAACTTCGCTAATTTGAACATAATGTGCTTTTTGCAATGTTTCATTTTCTATCTCTTTGAGATGGCATATAGGAGGATGTGTGTGACACAGGGCAAAAAGCCTGTTTCTGGTCTAGTTTTTTTTTTTTTTTTTTGAAGGTTAACCCTGAAGTACATACAGTCAGGGGGAAAATTTGATCCCCTGCTGATTTTGTATGTTTGCCCACTGACAAAGAAATGATCAGTCTATAATTTTAAATCCAGAAAAACACTAAATTGATTTGCTAAGAATTTGATCCCCTATCAATCAACAAGATTTCTGGCTCCTAGGTGTCTTTTTTACAGGTAACAAGCTGAGATTAGGAGCACTCTCTTAAAGGGATCGCTCCTAATCTCAGCTTGTTACCTGTATAAAAGACACCTGTCCACAGAAGCAATAAATCAATCAGATTCCAAACTCTACCAAGGTCAAAACCAAAGAGCTGTCCAAGGACGTCAGGGACAAGATTGTAGACCTATACAAAGCTGGAATGGGCTACAAGACCATTGCCAAGCAGCTTGGCGAGAAGGTGACAACAGTTGGTGCAATTATTCACAAATGGAAAAAACACTAAATAACTGTCAATCTCCCATCGGTCCGGGGCTCCATGCAAGATCTCACTTTGTGGAGTTTCGAAAATCATGAGAACGGTGAGGAATCAGCCCAGAACTACACGGGAGGATCTTGTCAATGATCTCGATGCAGCTGGGACCATAGTCACTGAAAACAATTGGTAACACACTACGCCGTGAAGGACTGAAATCCTGCAGTGCCCGCAAGTTCCCCCTGCTCAAGAAAGAACATGTACAGGCCTGTCTGAAGTTTGCCAATGAACATCTGAATGATTCAGAGGAGAACTGGGTGAAAATGTTGTGGTCAGATGAGACCAAAATCAAGCTCTTTGGCATCAACTCAACTCGCCGTGTTTGGAGGAGGAGGAATGCTGCCTATGAACACCCTCCCCATGTATCATCTAATCTTGGGTGAGAACCTCCTCAGCTAGGGCATTGAAAATGGGTCGTGGATGGGTATTCCAGCATGATAATGACCCAAAACACATGGCCAAGGCAACAAAGGAGTGGCTCAAGAAGAAGCACATTAAGGTCCTGGAGTGGCCAAGCCAGTCTCCTGACCTTAATCCTATAGAAAATCAGTGGAGGGGGCTAAAAGTTTGAGTTGCCAAACATCAGCCCCGAAACCTTAATGATTTAGAGAGGATCTGCAAAGAGAAGTGGGACAAAATCCCTCCTGAGATGTGTGCAAACCTGGTGGCCAACTGCAAGAAATGTCTGACCTCTGTAATTGCCAACAAGGGTTTTGTCAACAAGTACTAAGTCATGTTTTGCAAAGGGGTCAAATACTTATTTTACTCATTAAATTGCAAATCAATTCATAACTTTTTTGAAACGTGTTTTTCTGTTTTTTGTTTTTTTGTTATTCTGTCTCTCAATGTTCAAAGAAACCTACCATTAAAATGATAGACTGATAATTTCTTTGTCAGTGGGCAAACATACAAAATCAGCAGGGGATCAAATAATTTTTTCCCTCACTGTATCTCAGTGGCGGCTGGTCAATAGGGGGCACTGGGGCACCGCCCCCCTCAAGTTAGCCAAGGAAGAAGACTACTAACATGTAAAAAAATAAGTCTAATACATATTGCAAAATAATCTCGAAATTGCATTATTTTGTCATACTATTCGACTGGTAGTTATGTTAGAACCTGTTAAAAATTTAAAAAATCCAAACTGTTTTTCGTTTGTTCGTGTATGCGGGACGCCGGCCAAATGGGTGTCTATTAGTTCTGTAAATTTTTGAAACGCATGTGACTTGAGGCTGAGCTCTGATTGGCTTGTTTCAGATTGTCCTCGGGGCGCAGAGCAGAGCGCCCCAGACCCTCCTACTTAAGATCTTAGCCAATCAATATTGTTTTTATTCATTTTGTCCTCATTTGATTGGACCGTTCTCGACTGTCAAATATGTGCAATATCTTTTCCGACATGAAAGTAAATTCGATTTTATCTAAAAAAATAAAAAATAAAAAACTACCACAAGCCTTTCAAATGAAGAAAAAAATAAAAACAAACTTACGAATCATGGAGCTTGGATAAAGGTTGCTCGCTAGATGCAATGTAAGTCATGCCTTATATCGTTTTCCCTGTTTTTTATTTCAAAGTCCTGTCACCAAATCGTTGTGGGCAACTACACAGAAAGTAACTAAAACAATGCAGTTTGACTCGATCGTAGGGGTACAATGGTTTATGTGGATGATGCAGTTACACAATAGACGTCTTTTTTCAAGTAAATTGTGAGTGTTTATGTTAGTATTATTATAAGCACAAAATATATATATATAGTGTTCCTTCTTTAATTGGACATACATTCAGTTATGTCTACCAACTTGACAAATATATTGTTAATACCATTATAATTAGTTCAAAACAATTAATGGTATACAAGTATTTAGTATTTACAGTTTTTGCATAAGTTACTTATTATATTGGACTATATATAACTTTATGAAAATTAATTTATATGCAATGTTTTACTACAAATCAATTTATTTTCACTGTCTTTAAAACTGAGATTTATCCTGTGGCTCCCTCGTGTGGATAACATTAGTATTATGGCCTTCATCTCTGAATCACATTAATATAAATGGCTTATATTTTTTTGGATGATTACAAATGTTTAATGATTACTTTACTGATAATAAAGCCTATATTAATAATGTGATTCATTTTGTGTGCGCCCCCCTAAATTTTTTTAGCACCAGCCGCCACTGCTGTATCTACAAACTTATATAAACTAAGCTATTGCCACAGTCCTTTCTTCCCCATTTTGATATATAATTTCAAGTAAAATGGCTTCTCGAACAGGAAAATGTAGAGCAAGACTTGATTTTGTCAATTGGGAATTGATTGGACGGCAATTTAATTTGAGAGACATGTGGTGGTCACTTTACAGCTACTTTCTGTAAGTTATTCCACTTACTTAATTGTAGAGGTATTTAAAGTCATACAAATACACAAAACTACATACAGTTGCTATAAAGTTTTATGACTTGATGTTGTTTGTAACTTTATCTAATGTGGCAAAATTAATAAAAAAAAGCTTTATTTGTTTTATTGACTTATATTCTTTGTCTTCAGTTTTTAACATCTTTTTAGAGTAAAATGTCCTAAATTAGTTAAAAAATACACTTGAAACAATTGTTGTATCGCCTGATCAATATGTGTGTGTGGTTTGCAGCCTATGGCTACTTACCCTCCTCCTCCTCATACCGGTAACGACTGTTGCCCATGCCTCGATCATGGTCCATCCTGCGATGATACAAAAAAGATAATTTAATATTGATAAATATGCCAAAGAATGCAAAAGGAATGCAAACCAAATGTATTTTTGTAACATCTTGAAAATATTTCACATCATCACAATCTCTTGTTTTGAGTTTTGATTATGCATAACAAAAGGTCAGGGGCATGACTGGCGGCAGTGGCACACACTGGGCATTGAGCTGCTTGCTGAATCGCTGCCAATAACAGATCAATAGTGAAATAATTAACAGAACAAATGACCGATGGAAAGATACATAATTACACGACCAGAGGAAAACTCGTGCAGTCCAGCTGCAAGGCCAGTCTCTTCCCTTCACTAAAATCCACTTGAAATTTTTCACTGGTTATTAGTTTGATATGCATTTACCATTATTGAGCACAAATTAAACGTCTGCATTATAGGAGCTGAATTACTCTGATTTAATTACAACAGTGAAATTGAATTACATCTGCCTCAGGCTTTACACATATTCTGGACACAATCCAATAAACGTGCAATAGACTTTTAGTGAACACTACACTGTGTAAATTGTTTATTATTTTTCTAAATCAAACTCCTGTGCAATTTGAAATAAAACACATTACCATTCAAAAGTTTTTGAAATTTATACTTCTTTTCAGAAAGAATGCATTAAATTGATTACAGTTGAGGTCAAATGTTTACATCTACCTTTCAGAATATGCAAAATGTTAATTATTTTTATATTTACCCCTTGATTCTTAATACTGTGTTGTTCTCTGAATGATCCACAGCTGTGTTTTTTGTTGTTGTTTTGTTTAGTGATAGTTGCTTATGAGTCCCGTGTTTGTCCTAAACAGTTAAACTGCCTGCTGTTCTTTAGAAAAATCCTTCATGTTCCACAAATTCTTTGGTTTTCCTGCATTTTTGTGTATTTGAACCCTTTCCAACAATGACTGTATGATTATGACATCCATCTTTTCTCACTGAGGACAACTGAGGGACTCATATGCAACTATTACAGAAGGTTCAAACACTCACTAATGCTACAGAAGGAACCACAATGCATTAAGAGCTGGGGGTGAAAACTTTTTGGACAGAACTAAGATGTGGACATTTTTCTTATTTTTCCTAAATATCATTATTTTTTTTCCATTTAGTACTGCCCTTCAGAGGCTACAGAAGATAGTTAATCTTAACATGCAAAAAGTTTTCACCCCCCGTCTCTCTTAATAGATTGTGTTTCCTTCTGGAGTGTCAGTAAGTGTTTGAACCCACTGTAATAGCTGTATATGAGTCCCTCAGTTGTCCTCAGTGTAAAAAGATGGGTCTCAAAACCATACAGTCATTGTTGGAAGGGGATCAAATCCACAAAAAAAAATGTGGGACCTAAAAGATTTTTCTGAAGACCAGTGGGCAGTTTAACTGTTCAGGACAAACAAGGAAAAAAAACAAAAAAAAAAAACACTATGGATCATTCAGGTAATTCAGTATTAAGAATCAAGGGGATGTAAACTTTTGAATGGGGGCATTTTTATAAATTCAGCTATTATTTTCTCTTGTGGACTATATGGAACCATCTTTTAAGTGAAATTTCTTATTTAGGTCAGTACTAAATAAACAATAACATGCATTTTGTATGATCCCTCTTATTTTAGTAAAAAAAATAACATTTTGCAGATTCTGAAAATGGGATGTAAACTTTTGACCTCAACTGTAAGTTGACAGTATAAACATTTATAATGTTATTAAAGATTTTCTTAAAATAAATGCTGCTCTTTTGAACTGTCTATTCATTAAAAAACGAAATCCACAAAAATTATAAGCAGCACAACTGTTTTCAACATTGATAATACTAAATAATGGTATGTGAACAGCAAATATTAGAATGTTTTCTTAAGGATCATGTGAAGACTGAAGACTGAAATAAAAACATTAAAAAAATAACCAACCCCAAAGTTTTAAATAAATGTATGTACTACTAAAACAACATGATAATTGATATTCATTGAAGTCATCTACAGTTTTTAATAAAGCTAATATATATATTTCCTTCCAAATTTTCCTGCTTCACTAATGTTTATTTAGGATTGCTCTATAATTCTAGCACAGATCAGTTCTAAACTTGTTCAAGTGCGGAATCATAAACTTGTAGATGATAATAAGGAGGCATGGTGCTGCATTTGATTAGCTCTGTTGGGTTCCAAACTGGATAATTAGTTGTCACATTGGTGTCCTTCACACCCGATGGCCAGCAGAGCAAGAGAGAGAGAGAACAATGGTGAAAGGGGCAGAAAGAGAAATGCTGTTGGCCATTCTCACTCACAGGCTCAATCAATGGGTCCCCATTTGTACTCAACCCACTTACAGCACTGGCCCAGTGTCCTCTCTCTCTCTTCCTGCATGCGTCGTTCTACTTTCCTTTTGTTAACCTCCCACGTCAGGCACTCGCACTCTGTCTATACAGACCCACATTGACAAACATTAATTGGTAATTTTCCTTGACGCTGTTTCACTTGCTTATTAGTTTAGGAAAAACACTTAAATTTATAATATTGTCAGCGTTAATTCACCATGAACATGTTACTTTTCATTGCCAGCGTGGGATGAAGCTATTAAAATAAACATCTAACCGAACGTTGCCGTGTCAATCAGTGTTTAAAATGCATGAAATAGGTCCTGTTCACAGGACCCCTTAAATAGGATCTATAGAGAAAGCCATCGACAAGAAACATGAATATATTCATCATGGTAATTATAATCTGATTCATTAATAATACGCGTTTTATCTTATCAAATCTGAAGATTATCTCATGCATTAAAATGAGTACAGATAAATGTCAGCGCTCATCGCTGCTTAAAATTTTTAATTGTTTTGCTTCTACTTCTAACTTTTATTCTACACACACTACCGTTTTAAAGTTTGGGCTTGATAAGGTTTTGAAAGAAGTCAAAATGGCTGCATTTATTTGATTAAAAATACAGTACTTTGCAATAAACTATTTACAATAACTAGTTTTTATTTTAATATATTTTAAAATGTAATTTATTTTCTGCAAAGCTGAATTTTCAGTAGTCATTACTCCAGTCTTCAGTGTCACATGATGCTTCTAATATCATTCTATTAATTTCTATTATTTGAAATTGAATAGATATCTTTTATAACAGTGTAAAAACAACTGCATTTGAAGCTTCCTTGAGCCACAGTAAACCAAATCGGTGTAATTTTACCATTTATTTAACATTGTAAAGACTAAAAAAGTGCAAACAATGACTTACACAGGCAGCAGAGACACCCGAACAACCAAAATGCAGACAGAAACACAAAATTTACAGCAAAGTCACATAATCTTAACACAGTTTCATGCTGCTCAATGGATCACCTCATTTTTCTTTATTACATACACAAAAATATTATGTAGCACAACTGTTTTCAACATTCATAATACTAAATAATGTTAGGTGAACGCCAAATCAGCATATTAGAATGATTTCTTAAGGATCATGTGACACTGAAGACTGAAATAATGGCTGCTGAAAATTCAAAAACATTAAAAAACACAACTTTGTAAAGAGTAAACGTGCAAACAATGACTTACACTAGCAGCAGAGACACCCAAACAACCAAAATGCAGATAAAAACATGCAAAAATAATATTGCATTTCATGCTGCTCAATGGATCACCTCATTTTCTATTATTAAAAAGAGTTACTACATGGAGCATTTTGTTTTTAGACTTAAAAAATACAAGCTTGGTAAAAAGTCTTACCTGATCTTAGTAGCAGTGCACAGATGGAGAGGAGAAAAGCAAATCAAAAGGACTCATCAATACAGGAAATCACTGAGGTGCACAGGTCTATGGGACACGGGACAAAAACTGAACATGTTACAGAATGAATCTGTAACCCTCTTCTAGTTAATCAGCCTCACACACACAGACACACCCACTCATGCCAACACATCCACAAAGTGGGAGTCAATGCTATGGACTGGTGACAAGGTCGATAAGTAGATAACTGGGACTCAGGCAAATGGACCATTGAGAGCTGTGTTAAGGGACATTACTGACTCACTGTGCACTCTCATGTCCACAAATGGTTATTTAACCAGACTATTCACTATTCGACTATTCATTAAGTCCTTTGTTTGAATTGGCCATAACCCTTAATTATTTTTTGACACTATATTTAGCATTGCATTCTTAGTCAATTAATGTTGGCTACAAGCATTTCAGAACTGAAAATATTGGCCCAATGGTTATTCTTTGACTTTTCTACTACAGCCGGGGATTGGATACACAATTTTGTGGCCTCAAGCTATTTTTTTTCTTTCATGAACACAAATGACAGGATATGTGCTTTGACATATATCGACTACTAAGAAAAATCCAATTCATAGCAGATGCTGAACTGAGTGCATAAACTCAAGGCTCTGTGTCCATCAAAGCGCACACCACACACACACACACACACACACACACACACACACACACACACACACACACACACACAAAATCAATAGCAAATAGAGACTCAAGATAACCTGTGTTACTCACAACTCATTGGTTGATGACTTAATCCTTCGGGATTCAGGCTCTGTGATTCCTGTTGACCCGGACTAATCTTGGTAATGAAGAATAGCGAGACCTATTCCGGACATTTCAAAGTCTCTAGGCTGTAAAAAGCTTGTCTGTTAATACCTGATTGGAACCTTTAACTGATTCAATTAAAAATTATTTGGAACCCATAAAGATTTAGTAGAATTATCATATTAACTACAGTTGAAGTTAAAAGTTTACATACACCAATTATTTGACCAAAATCATACAAAATGCATGTTATTTTTTATTTAGTATTGACCTGAATAAAATATTTCACATAAAAGATGTTTACATATAGTCAACAAGAGAAAATAAAAGTTATAAAAACAACCCTGTTCAAAAGTTTACATCTTAATACTGTGTTATTACCTAAATGATCCACAGCTGTGATATATATATTTTTAGTGATAGTTTGATTATGAGTCCTTTGTTTGTCCTGAACAGTTAAACTGCCCGTTGTTCTTCAAAACAATCCTTCAAGTCCCACAAATTCTGTGGTTTTCAGCATTTTTGTGTATTTGAACCATTTTCAACAATGACTACATGATTTTGAGACCCATCTTTTCACACTGAGGACAACTGAGGGACTCATATGCAACTACTACAAAGGTTTAAACACTCATTGATACTTAAGAAGGAAACATGATGCATTAAGAGGTAGAGGGTGAAAACTTTTGAACAGAATGAAAATGTGTGCAAATGTGTTTTCTTATTTTGCCTAAATATATATGTTTTCATTTAGCACTGCCCTTTAGAAGCTACAGAGATAATTATATGTTTCCCAGAAGACAAAGTCAAATTTACCCTGATCTTCAAATTCAAAAAGATTTCACCCCCCGGAAAAGCAACCTATTCTCTATATACAGTACCTAACAATTATGGACACTTTAGTTAAACAAATGTGTTAATTTCACTGCATTAAACATCAAATGTGACCCTGGACCACAAAACCAGTCATAAGGTTAAATTTTACAAAACTGAGATATATACATTATATCAAAGCTCAGTAAATAAGCTTTCTATTGATGTATGGTTTGTTAGGATAGGACAATATTTGGCCGAGATACATCTATTTGAAAATCTGAAATCTAAGGGTGCAAAAAATCTAAATACTGAGAAAATCACCTTTAAAGTTGTCCAAATTAAGTTCTTAACAATGCATATTACATTTGGATAGGTTTACAGTAGGAATTTTACAAAAAATCTTCATGGAACATGATCTTTACTTAATTTCCTAATGATTTTTGACATAAAAGAAAAATCAATAATTTTGACCCATACAATGTATTTTTGCCTATTGCTACAAATATACCCCAGCGACTTAAGACTGGTTTTGTGGTCCAGGGTCACAAATAACAAAACAAGTGACATCTGCAAACACAGAGTTTTTTCAGAGCTAAAACCACTTTTTTTTTTTTTTTTAGCTATTTTTGCAATTCTTTTTTAACTAAACTGTCTTAAAAGTTGGAATGGAATGAAACAAGTCTCCTCAAGTTAACCACAGACGGCCTAGTAGAGTAACAACAGAGGTAGCGCAACACAATAATTATGGACATATTCCACAAAGAAAATCTGGAATTATGCAAATATAATTTTTATCTTAATTTCTGTATTCAACTTTTTATTGTAAAAAGTCTTAAGACATAACATAATGTATTGTTTGGTGACAAAGAAAGGTTGGTGCTTTCGCTTTCAACCGTAATTTTACAAAGCTACGAGCAAAATAAACAAAAATAACAACTTTATTCCAGCTGTCAGCATTTGCATACAAAAAGTAATCATATTTAAAAGGTGTGTGGTTATTTTTTGCGCTCATTTCTACTACTACATTCAGATGTACTGTAGGCTAATACTGAAAATCTATAGTAAAATACTGTGTACAGCATAAATAGTTGGGGAACTGTTGAAAATACAGTAACATACTGTGAAAACAACTAAAATTATTGTTTGGGTTTTGGTGATATACAACAGCCTGTGAGATGTTGCTTTGATATAACTCAAAGAAATTCATATATTTTTCAGTGTAAATATACAAATAATTTTAGAGACCATGATAAATGAAATGTCAGTCATGACACTGTCACTCCTTCATGATCCACACAATGACTGACAATCCATCAGGGACACATTCCATAACTGCCAGCAGAAGCCACTGATCATTCAGCAGACAGCTCTCAATCATCTAAGCAAACAGACTATTTCCAGAAGAAATGGCATGTTGATGCCATGAAAAGCCATTTTCTTTGTGTGGCATACTGGACAGAATCCACTCCACTTTTTGCATTGCATTTGTGTGAGTAATCAGGGACACTCAGTGATATTCATTGGCGAGATTGGATTCATTCTGCTGTCCAGAGCATGGCAGTCCCAGTCTGATTCGTTCGATGATAACACCATATGGGTTTTTTGTCAGAAGATGATGAGACGAGGTGAGTCGGCGCACATTACCTCAGGGATAATGGCAAGGCACAGCGCAGCGCATAGCTATTACACTTGTAGTAAACTTCAGAAGAATGAATGCCGGCAATCCAAAATCTGAAATGTAAAATGAAAACTCTAAATAATTACAATTTGGATGTAGTTTGCACCAAACTTATGATTAATTCTGCGCTGGTTGATTCAAATATTTTGACCTTAAGATGCAGCAGGTTTCTATAAAAGGTTACACTTGTGCAGGTTACGCAAAAACAAGTAGGGAAGAAAATGGGCTAGTCTACTGAGAATTGGAGGGCACAGGTGCTAGAAAACCATCACTGTAATTTTGAACCCATTTTCTATTATTTACAGTTTAAATTGTGCCCTTATTATCTTATTATGTTCACTTAAGTCTAATATGTACCCTCTTTTTTGCACATTGATTTTTGCTCTTGCACATATTAAAAGTTCTTGGTACAGATACAATAGATGATTTAAAAAAATGGGCTTCAATGCAGCTTTAAAAGTCTCTACATGATCCCAGCCGAGGAATAAGAGTCTTATCTAGCGAAACAATGGGTCATATTCTAATTAGGGCCGGGACTCGATTAAAAAATTTAATCTAATTAATTAGAGGCTTTGTAATTAATTAATCGAAATTAATCGCATTTTAATCGCATATAAATATTTGACCTGAGAACAGTGAGAAGTAAGATTTTTACATGGATTTTTAGTATACCATTGAATAATGACTGAATACATAAGCTTAAGCAACAAAATATTGTTTATTTTTGTTCAACCAAGTCCAACAGACCAGTGCAATATTGCCATTAAGTGTAGCAAGAGGCACGTTCTTTAACGAGTCTTTCATAACGAGAACTCTGCCCTTGTGTTTGCTTAATTATGCATTTAAACGTTAATGACCAAACCTATCATTATAAATGTTGCTGCACATGGAATATAACGCGGATAACATTTAAAAAATATTTTTTATCAGGTTACACACTGATTATTTATCACTCAAACCCCTTTCTCTACCTGTCCGTTGGTCGCGCATATCCTCCATGTTTGTAGTTTTTTAACACTTTTTATGCGTGTTTGTAGTTCTAATTGAATCCTCGTTCACGGCGCAGTGTGTTGCGGGCAATATTAGCCGTTAAGAGTGTGCATTGATCGTTAAGTAGTAGACCATCCGGGAATCTTTGGAATACTTTTTTAAACATACTACGATTTGGGACATACAATACTATTTAGGACGGACGCAGCTTGTCTGAACCAGAGCCATATAAAAAGATCTTTTTATATGGCTCTGGTCTGAACGCTAGTTGGTGCTCCAGTATAATCGGTCCGCTTAATCTCATCCTGTGAGAAACGTTCCGCGGTGCAAAACTAAGTGCGATTAAAATGCGTTAAAAAAATTTAACGCGTTATTTTTGTGTAATTAATTAATCTAAATTAACGCGTTAAAGTCCCGGCCCTAATTCTAATATATATATATATATATATATATATATATATATATATTAGAATTAGGGCCGGTGCAAGACAGGCATTTGTGGTTAAAAAGTATGTATATATATATATATATATATATATATATACATACTTTTTAACCACAAATGCCTGTCTTGCACCTTTAAACCAATCAAGCATTTGTGTGTTTTTTTTATTTAGAAATATTACCCATCAAAGTCCACTATATGGAGAAAAATCCTGAAATGTTTTCCTCAAAAACTTTTCAACTGAACCAAAAAAGATGTGAACATCTTGGATGACATTGGGTGAGCAAATTATCAGGAAATTGTTCAAATCTCTATTGTAGAGCAGACACTATTTCCTTTGAACTTTCTGCTACGATTCACAATCCCCATAGATGTGCTGGGTTCATTATTTAGATAAGAGACACAGCGTTTTAATCTGCAGCCGAAATGACCCATATCCCCCCTCTATTAAACACAAACAAACAGCTCTGGCCTTTTAATATTGTATTACACTTTTGGAGAAGCAGCATAATAATTACTGTGTGAAACTGTTGATACTCAGGTCACTCCTAACTATCCACCAATAAGCATAATTGCATAAAACTAAATGTCAGTTTGAACAACATTTCAAACTGAGTTTTTCCTTCATATTGCAATCAAACACGATTGTTTTACCTCTGCTGGCCTAACTATTAAAGCACAGCCCAAAAATGAAAATTTGCCGAAATATATTCTCACCCTCAGGACATCCAAGACGTAGATGATTTTGTTTCTTCAGCTAAACAAGTTTTGAGAAATTAAGCATCACTTGCTCACCAATGGATCTTTTGCAGTGTAGTGGTGCCGTCAGAATGAGAGTAATGTGATGTTAAAATTTTCCAAATCTATTCTGATGAACAAACAAACTCATCTACATTTTGGATGGTTTGAGAGCAAGCACATTTTTATTTTTGGGTGGATAGTTAGTCATTCCTAACTATGCACCAATAAGCATAGTTGCATAAAATTAAATATCAGTTTGAACCAAATCTGAATCTTGGGGAGGGGATTAAACAGTATTTTTCTCCATTCCATTCAAACCTGATCTTTTCGTCTTTGCTGGCTCACTGCATTGCCTCTAACTATTACAGCAATAGTTCATCTAAAAATGAAAATTTGATGAAAATATCCTCACCCTCAGGCCATCCAAAATGTAGATGATTTTGTTTCTTCAGCTGAACATGCTGTGAGAAATTTAGCATTACATCACTTGCTCACCAGTGGATTCCTTGCAGTGAATGGGTGCCGTCAGAATAAGAGTCAACTGATGTTAAAGTTCTCCAAATCTATTCTGAAGAAGAAACAAACTCATCTACATTTTAGATGGCTTAAGAGCAAGTACATTTTTATTTTTGGGTCGATAGCTAGTCACTCCTATGCACCAATAAGCATAGTTGCATTAAATTATATATCAGTTTGAACCACATCAAAATCTTGGAGAGGGGATAAAACAGTACTTTTCCTCCATATTGCAATCAAACCTGACCTTTTCGCCCTTGCTGGCTCACTGCTGGCCTTTGTTTGAACTATTAAAGCAATAGCTCTCCCAAAAATGAAAAATTGCTGAAAA
This sequence comes from Garra rufa, assembly GCF_049309525.1. NCBI lineage: Eukaryota > Metazoa > Chordata > Actinopteri > Cypriniformes > Cyprinidae > Garra > Garra rufa. Next base: position 36,344,658 of record NC_133365.1, on the reverse strand, counting down.
TATTCTCACCCTCAGGCCACCCAAGATGTAGATGATTTTTTTTTAGCTGAACAAGATGTGAGAAATTTTGCATTACAACACTTGCTCACAAAAGGATCCTTTGCAGTGAATGGGTGCCATCACAATGAGTCACGTGGTTATAAAATTCTCCAAATCTGTTCAGATAAAGAAACAAACTTATCGACATATTGAATGGCTTTAATTACATAAAATTAAATGGCAGTTTGAACCAAATCAAAATCTCAGAGAGGGGATAAAACAATAGTTTTCTCCGTTCTGCGATCAAACCTAATCTTTTCGCCTTTGCTGGCTCACTGCATTACCTCTAACTATTAAAGCAATAGTTCACCCAAAAATGAAAATTTGATGAAAATATTCTCACCCTCAGGCCATCCAAGACGTAGATGATTTTGTTTCTTCAGCTGAACATGCTGTGAGAAATTTAGCATTACATCACTTGCTCACCAGTGGATCCCTTGCAGTGAATGGGTGCCGTCAGAATGAGATTCAACTGATGTTGCATTTCTCCAAATCTAATCTGAGGAAGAAACAAACCCATCTACATTTTGGATGGCTTGAGAGCAAGTACATTTTTATTTTGGGGTGGATAGTTAGTCACTCCTAACTAGGCACCAATAAGCATAATTGGTGAGTATTTATAAGAAACAATACTTTCCCTCCATATTGAAATAAAACCTGATCTTTTCGCCCCTTTTGGCTCAGTGCATTGCCTCTAACTATTAAAGCAATAGGTCACCCAAAAATAAAAATTTGCTGAAAATATTCTCACCATCAGGCCATCCAAGATGTAGATGATTTTGCATTTTCAGCTGAACAAGTTGTGAGAAATTAGCATTGCATAACTTGCTCACCAAAGGATCCTTTGCAATGAATCGGTGCAAAGTCATGTTAAAATTCTCCAAATCTGTTCTAATGAAGAAACAAACTCATCTACTCTCAGATGGCCTGAGGGCAAGTAAATTTTTATTTTGGATAAACTATTCCTTCAAAAGTAAATACCAGGTTGTCTTAGCGTCTTCTCAAGAACTTCAATGTTTGGATTTTACTCTCTTCTCTCTTCTTCATTCCAACCCTCATCTGTTTTCCAGATCCCATACTGGGAAAAAAACATCTACTTGAGTATGACTACTTATCTGCGGTGCATCACTTGATCTCCTAACCTCATCCTCTTTTGATGCACTCATTCATCCGACAAATCCGAGAACCCATCCTTGAGCCTCCCTCAAGTCAGCAATTGTTAATTACTGTTATTAATGCTGTTATTATTATCATAATTATGCTAGTGTGGATGCATTTTGTTCCCCGCTCTCTGTGCACCAAGTGTTATTTTCAGTGCCGCAGTTCATTTCCTCCCATTGAGACACCGGCTATAATTATTCCACATGCAGCCTCTTGATGGCCATCACCATGAAGGGGAAAGTGGCTTGAGCAGTGAGGAAATAATGGGAGAGAGGTTGAAGATAGATTGCTCTGCACAGGAATTAATGTGACTGATGTGTTATGAAGGTGCACGGAAAGCAGCATCAATAAGGCTCGCTTTAATTTGCCGAGTTGCGATTTGAGTTCATTGGAAAGATACATTAGCCTTATAGAATCATCTATACAATTGTCGGAACCGCAGGGACATCAATTATGCAACATTCACTACCCTGAACAACTTAAAAAGTCTGATTATGCACTAGAAAACGGCTTATGCATTCAAGAGCTCAGGCGGACAGTTTCCAAGAATCCACAAGCAGAGCTCCCAGAAGTTTTCACAGCTCCAGTTATTACTCCACTAAAAGGCTTGAGAGACTTTGGGGCTCGATTCAACAATGCAGAATACATACTTAAAGGTTAATTCAAGCAAATTTTATTGAAAGTCGCATTAATGTTTCTACAAAACCAGAGCTACATTAGCTGGAGCGCAGCAGTCCGTCTTTAGCAACATCCTGAAAAGGTCTATTAGCAAAGAGGTGTGATTGTGAGGTATTTCAAAATGACTACTGACAACTAAAAGGGTTTTATACACTAATGGAAGACAGTTGGAATTATGACAACATTCAAGCTAAACTTTTTTTTTTCCAATCTTCCCAAACAGTAATAGAAGAACTACACATTTAAAACAGGCATTTATGACAGCTAAATGTTAATTATGAACATTAAAGACAAATGAAACTTCAAGTAGTGTTAAACACAAGGCCAGGTCTCCCTTCGTTTAAAAAAAAAAATCCTACCTACAAATTACCTGCAAATTTATGCGGCTATTCCAGAATAGCCTGAGGTACTCAGGGAACAAAGCTTCTGTTGTACTTAAGGCAACACTTTTAAAAATTAATGGGTTAGCTCACCTAAAAATGAAAATTCTCTCAGTAATTACTCACCCTTGTGTTGTTCCAAACCTGTAAGACCTTCGTTCATCTTTGGAACACAAATTAAGATATATTTTATCAAATCCAAGAGCTCTATAGACAACAAGGGTCCTTCCATGTTCAAGGCACAGAAAGGTACCAAGAACATTGACAAAATAGTTCATTTGACATCAGTGGTTCAACCGTAATTTTATGAAGTTAAGAGAATATAATTTTTGTATACTTTTTGTCTAATACTTTACTAGTTAAGATATAGAGGAGAGCGTTTGCATGCGTTGTGAAATTCTCCAATATGGCACCAGGGTGACCCAGAGAACAAGAATTGTTGAATAAAGTCATTATTTTGGGGGGTTTTTTGCGCTCACTGCAGTTGAACCACTGATGTCACATGGACTATTTTGTCGATGTTCTTGGTACCTTTCTGGACCTTGAACATGGAAGGACCCTTGCTGTCCATGGAGGGTCAGAACGCTCTTGGATTTCATCAAAAATATTTTAATTTGTGTTATGAGTTTGGAACGACGTGAGGGTGAGTAATTAATGACAGAACTTTCATTTTTGGGTGAACTGTCCCTTTCACAATTTCATTGGTACTTAATACCATTAAGAAAAAAAAGTCAGCATTACACAAACCACATGCCCTTTTAAAAGAGAAAGCAGATTCATAATAATCTCATGTGTTTTTTTTTCTCTGAAAGGTGAGAAAACATATGTGCATACATTTCTTTTTTTTTAGAAACAATGCGTCTACTAGAGATGAATGTCCAGCTTCATCTGCCAGTTGCAACATTGATAATCTTTGACGAATTGCAAAGCTACCAATTTCCCTGAACTCATTGTAATATGCCTAAATTACATATTAAAATCATTAAAAAAAAACATTTAAAAATTGATTGCCAACAATTAGTTCATAGAATCCTTGCTATGCACCTTATGAACTATTATATATAACAATATGACTAATAAAACAAGCTCCCTTAATCCCGTAAGACACACAATGAATTAAAATGGTGAAAAACAATGGACTGTGTAAACAGCATTTGAAGTGATATGTTCTTAAAAGTTTGTGGAGATCTCCTACCTTGATTCCATCTATTACTCTCTTTTCTCATGCCTAAAAACATGTAGTGCAACTAACTCACTTTGTCTTAACACAAACTTTTTGTATACAAATCACAATTAAATAAAAACATAAAAATAACTTTTAAGACGCAGCCTTTTTTTCTTTGTGGTTCTTATGCTCGATTGTCCACTTCATCCACTGCCATACCTGATTTTGCTCCTTGGCTCTCCAGTTGGGAAAATTTGAAGGCTATTTTGGGCTGTTCTTGTTCCAGGTCGAAAGGGATGGGGTCTGGTGACCAGGTGTCAGGCTCTGCTACAGGTACAGGCAGGTAGCCTTCATCACGAGGTAGACACATACACCACCCAGCGCCCGAAAGGTCTAGTTCGCTGTATTTGAAACCGGCACGTTTCAGGAACTTAAAGTCCACCATGTCAGCAGACTGACTCATCTCCACCAAAAGATTCCAGAAGAGACAGCTCAGGAGAATACCAAGAAGCTAAAAGAAAACAATAAAGTTGTGAAGTGTCAAGAGATGGTTTTTTGGACATGGATCATAATGAACTCTTTATGAAGAGTCACCTAAATAAATGAAGTGATTAATTGATTTATTGGTAGATAGATACAGTTGAGGTCAAAAGTTTACATACAAAATGTTATTATTTTACCAAAATACCAGGGATCATAAAAATGCATGTTATTTTTTATTAGTACTGACCTGAATATGATATTTCACATTCAAGACATTTACATATAGTCCACAAGAGAAAATAATAGTTGAATTAATAAAAATTACCCTGTTCAAAAGTTACGCTAGATTCTTAATACTGTGTTGTTACCTAAAAGATCTATAGCTGTGTTTTTTTGTTGTTGTTCAGTGATAGTTGCTCATAAGTCCCTTGTTCGTCCTGGACAGTAAATCTGCCCACTGTTCTTCAGAAAAATCCTTCAGGTCCCACACATTTTTTGTTTTTTTCAGCATTTTTGTGTATTTGAACCCTTTCCAACAATGACTGTATGATTCTGAGATCTATCTTTTTAACACTGAGGACAACTGGGGAACTCATATGCAACTATTACAGAAGGTTCAAATGCTCACTGATGCTTTACAGGGAAAATCGATGGATTAAGAGCCGGGGTGTAAACTTTTGAACAGAATGAAGATGTGTAAATTTTTCTTATTTTGATTAAACATCATATTTTTTCATTCAAGTACTGCCCTTTAGAAGCTACAGCAGATACATGTTTTCCAGAAGACAAATTAAGTTAAATTTACCCAATCTTCCAATTTAAAAAAGTTTTCACCCTCAGCTCTTAATGCATTCCATTGCATCAGTGAGTGTTTGAATCTTCTGTAATAGTTGCATATGAGTCCCTCAGTTGTCCTAAAAAGATGGGTCTCAAATACACAAAAATGCTGAAAAACCAAAGAATTTGTGAGAACTGAAGAATTTTCTGAAGAACAGCAGGCAGTTTCTGTTCAGAAAAAAGAAGAGATTTATGAACAACTATCAATAAAACAAAAAAAAACCCAGCTGTGAATCATTCAGGTAACAACACAGTATTAAGAATCAAGGGTATGTAAACTTTTGAACAGGATCATTTTTTATAAATTCAACTATTATTTTGTCTTGTTGACTGGATCGGAATTATTTACTTTTTCTTAAATTTGAAGTCTCTGTATCGCTGTCCTGGGTGCATCAGGACAGATTAGCTATTACACTATGGTCAAATGCATTTTTAAAGACCACCACATATGGATTGCAAGTGCATATTCAATCTAATTCTAAACTATTTTCAAAGTAGAGTCACAGATCTAGATCACTCCTTTTTTACGTACAGCATATGATAAAATATACAGTAATACAGTGCATAGACAGAAGCAGCTCATTAATCCAACCATACTGTGATTTACTAGACTGCTGCTTTGTCACACACTCCATCATATTTGTGCAAGTGGACTGTTCCTCTGCTCTAATTAGGTAGATTAATGCATTAATGAAGGAATGTGACAACACGGCCATGTGGCTTCATTTAACGTGACCTCTTCCCTCCTCTCAGCAAGGGGCCAGATGAGACAAAAAACGAGAGAAAGAGACAGATGAGCAGGCTAGTTGTTTCGAAAAAAAAAAAAAAGTTTAAAAGTTTGAGCTTTAGCAAGACTGGGCAGCAGCTTCTCAGAGAATCATTCCCCCCTCATTGGGCATTTGCATCTGGTCAGTGCAGATGCCCATTTTCTATAATTTATTGTTTATCAGAGGATTCTCTAATGAGGGAAGATTTAAACAGAATAGGTAGTAGGCAATCAAAATGGAAATGTGCAATGCCAGGGGAGATAAAAAGTGCAGAGGGAAGGAGATACATACATTTAGGTTAGTATGATATAAGTAATAAATAGTAAGCACAAGAAGAAAAAGATGATCACAAAAACCTGTGGGAGTCCAACCGCACAGCAAATTCCAATAGTAGCTCCGATGTTGTCCCCCATCCACAGGTTCACAGCATGGATACAGCCACGCACATGAATTATTCCATCTAAAGCTTCACGCTGTAATACAGAAGAGAGAAAGAAATCAAATTCGGCACAGGTGGCAGGTAATGCTCTGAATCTATGACGGAAACCATGTTAAAAAAAAAAATCACAACTAGAGTCCATCATAACGGCATAATAGATGTGGCGCTTGTAATGGCTCTGATGTGATTTGTTTGGTTTTTATCTATGGAACAAACAACTGAATGAAGCCACCATTACAGATGATTGCACTTGAATGGCTGAATGGCTATTGGACGTTTTTGTTTTCCTGTCACAGCTTCTCCTATAAAGATTATCTCATGTGTCAAGGTCCGGCGAATGATGCTCTCCAAATGCATCACCGGATATGAGAGCGAGTATTATGTAACAAGACGCAAGTCATTTAACATCTGTCAGCGATGGATGGTTGCAGGCCACTGTAAGAATGTGGACTTGAAAATTAAACCTCAGAGAGCTCCATTTTACCTGTTGGTTGAGAGCTTTGTAGCCACAGAGAGTGTTCACAACTTCTCCAACCTGATAGAAATAAACACATAAGACTTGTTAGTATAATTGTAGTTTTAGAAAACCTTTTGAAAACCTTTTCAAATTAAATTTGTGACCCTGGACCATAAAACCAGTCTTAAGTAGCACATGCATATTTGTAGAAATAGCCAAAAATACACTGTATGGGTCAAAATGATTGATTTTTCTTTTACGCCAAAAATCATTAGGATATATAGCAAAAGTAACATTCCATGAAGATATTTTGTACATTTCCTACTATAAATATATCAAAACTTAATTTACGATTAGTAATATGCATTGCTAAGAACTTAATTTGGTCAACTTTAAAGGCGATTTTCTCAAAATTTTCTCAACTATTTTTCAAATAGTTGTATCTCGGCCAAATATTGTCCATATCCTAACAAATCATACATCAAAGGAAAGCGTCAGCGTTCAGATACTATATAAACCTCAATTTCGAAAATTGACCCTTATGACTGGTTTTGTGATCCAGGGTCACATTTGGTAAATGTGATGCTATTGGTATAAAAGAGTGCTGGCTCTCAACACTAAATGTTGTGTTCTGATGACCTTTGACTCCTAAAATGAGTTTCATATTACAGAATTCCATATGGAATTCCAGGACACACTTATAACCATGTAGATGTAACCTTTAAAGCAGACGGTCATTGCAGTGATGGAATCTGTATTAATACTGATAAGCAGGGAGCCCATCTAATCAGATTACAAATAGACTGTAAACCTGCCTGCTCCCAAAAGCCCGGTCCAGTTCCTCTTATACATTTAGTACCATGTGACATTTCACCTCATCTTTCAAAAAAACAGGTCGACATCAGCTACAAGAAGCGATGTCATAAGATGATGTGGTTTGAAATAGATGGAGAACGCTTTCAGTAATAAGACTAAAGGGTGAATAAAAATTTTTTGGTACCCAAATGGATGATAAATTGGAAAGTTCTACAGATTTTCACAGAAATTTAAGTGCTATAATTAGGTCCCTAATGCATCCACCAAAAACATGAAAAAGGACAACCCAGTAATTTTGTTTTGGCGAGCCTTTTTCTGCAAGCATGTGAAAAAATGAGCCGCTCAGATTTCGCTCCCCCTGTGACTTAGAAAAGGGATCTTATTCTAATATTTCCGCCCCTTAATCTGCACGTTTCCACCCACGGTGCCGTCATTTTGTTTTCAAAAGCAACAACGATGTACCGGTTCTAACGGCATGGCAAAAGTTCAAGCAAAACATGCTAACTGTTCTTTCATTGCCTGCACAGACAAGCACAGACCATTATTTAGAGTCCCAGCCTCAGAGGAGACAAGAGAATATTTATTTATTTACTGTATATCACGCTGCCGCTACACAGATCTAAGATATAGCTGATTGTTTTTGTAACTCTTATGGTGTTAACAAAATTTTGTGTATTTGTCAGTTTAAGCGCAATAAGACATTAAAGAGAACATCTAGCCGCTTTCTGTGCGTTCGCTTCAGATGTGTGCGCTCAAAAAACCATATATCAGAAGTTTAAACTAACATGGTTTAAAATGCATGATTGCAGCATGATAGACATGATAATCAAAACCAAAGAGATGTTTTTGGCAGCAGCTTAATTACATTTAAAGAGACACCTGAGACTTATATTACATATTGTAAAAAGGGGCATAATAGGTCTCCTTTAATGCTCATTTGCCCTGCAAATTTAACACATTTTACTGTGTTTGTATGAAGATTGTCTCTCAAATCATGGGCAAAAAAAATGTCTGTACCTAGTTATAGTTCATTTACTGAATTACCTTTATTTAGTAAATACCTTTTGCCATTTTGTGCTGTTAGGATTGTAGCTGATAAGGGAACATCTGAAGTCAAATATCTGAAATGCAGATGAATGACCTGAAGCCTTGATCATTTTGATGGTCTTTGATTCTTAGTCTGAAATGGCATGTGCTCTTTCACTGCATAGTGAGCTGTTATACCAAAAGGAGAACAGTGCATTAGTGCCCAATCAACATTTATTAACTCAGAGAAAGAGAGAGAGGGGCACTCGTGAACAGTAGAGGAGACTCTATGCAGCACAAGGCAGGCACTGACTCATGGAGAACCGCATTTACTAGAAAGCTCTCTAAACCCACTAGGAAAAAAAGCTCAAATCAGCTCCCTGTACTCACAGACCTTTGGGTCAGACTGCTTCCATTGGCAAAAAAACCACATTCTCTTCAGCAAAAAAAGATTACTGGTGATTCATGAAAAACACCCTGTGACGCAGGCTTTTCTCATCAGACTGGCGTGTGCAGGGGCGACATATGTGCTGATTAATGTATTATGACTGGGAAAACTGCATGGAATGACTAACACTTTGACGGATGCAGCAGGTGTAGGGAACACCGCAGGCCAAAGGACTCGTGCCATTGCAGAAGTGGTACTGATTTACTTCCCAATCCTTGTACTCGTCGCCTCCACAGCAAGAAAACTGAAAAGACAAACCAAGATTGTGGTCAAAAACCAGTGTAAATCGTGAATTTAAATTTTAATGACACTTACTTCTTAATATGAATGATAATAAACATGACTATGCAGAATGTTGTTCTATTATAAAAATATATATATATAATCTAACTATACAATATGCTACTATTTCAAAGTTTGGGGTCGATAAGATTTTGTTTTTTTAAAAGGCTCTTATGCTCAACAAGGCTGCAATTTTTTAAATACAGTAAAAAAAAACAGTAATATTGTGAAATAATATTACTGTTTAAAATAACTTAATTTCAATTTTAATATATTATAAAATGCAATTTATTCCTGTGATGGAAAAGCTGAATTTCAGTATTCAGTGTCACATGATCCTTCAGAAATTATTCTAATATGCTGATTTGGTGCTGAAGAAACATTTACTAATATTAAAAACAGTTATGCTGCTTAAATTTTTGAAAACTGTGACATACATTTTTTCCAAGTTTCTTCAATGAACATACTGTATGCAATTTTCTGCATGAATGAGACTGTAATTAACAAACTATATTTTTCTGCCTGAAAGATGGACATTATTTATGGCTGACTTGACAAACCATATTAGGTGGCTGTACAGTTGAGGTCAAAAGTTTACATACATCTTGCAGAATTCTGTTTTCTTTGTTTAGTGATAGTTTTCATGAGTCCCTTGTGCGCTGTTCTTCAGAAAAATCCTTCAGGTCCCACAGATTCTTTGGTTTTCAGCCTTTTTGTGTATTTAAAACCTTTTCAACAATGACTGTATGATTTTGAGATCCATCTTTTCACACTAAGGACAACTGAGGGACTCTTATGCAACTATTAAAGAAGGTTCAAACGCTCACTGCTGCTTTAGAAGGAAAAACAATGCATTAAGAGCCAGGGGGTGAAAACTTTTGAACAGAATAAAGATGTGTATATTCATCTTATTTTGCCTAAAAAAAAATGTCCATGTAGTACAGCCCTTCAGAAGCTACAGAAGTTACTTAACATGTTTCCCAGAAGAAAAAGTTACGTTTACCCTGATTAAAATTCAAAAAGTTTTTACCCCCGGCTCTTAATGCATCGTTTTTCCTTTTTGAGCGTTTAAAACTTCTGTAATAGTTGCATCACTAAATAAAAAGAGATAATTTTCATAAATTCAACTATTATTTTCTCTTGTGATCTATACGTAAATGTCTTCTATGAGAAATATATTATTCAAGTAAGTACAAATAAAAAAAATAACATGAATTTTGCATGACCCCTCTTATTTTGGTAAAATAAATAACATTTTGGTGATTCTGCAAGGTGTATATAAACTTTTGACATCAACTGTATGATTCACTGTAGTAAAATTGTTAAATAACCTTCTCTTGCACATAGTCCAATATGTTTTTGAAGTCCAGGTCATCATAGTAGTGCTTGATTCCTTCTCGTATAGTGTTCTGAAACAATTTGATTGTCTAAAGAAAAAGAAAAACATAAACTCATTAACAACAAACCATACAATTTAATATTGCTTGTGCTCTTGATGCTCCTTACATCTTACCGTCTTTTCAAAGATCAGAGCAATGATGAGGGCGAGAGCCTGGAGAGCCAGCAGAACACACAGCACACATAGGAACTGCGCAAAAAGTTTACTTTAAGTCACAGCACAAAAAATCCACCAGTAACATGGAAGAATAAGCAAACACATACACATACATATGTCCAGACATGCAACACTCACCATGTGCAGAAGAGTCTTGTTGTCCCTAAGGGATCCCACCATACCCATCACAGACACAGTGAACATGACGAGACCCAGCAGTATGAGGACCACAGCAGGAGCCAAAAACACCCCCTCCAGGGTGCGATTTTTCTGCCTCTCCACTTCTGCATACACTCCGATACAGAGCACGCACAGACCCAGCAACTGAGGGAACAGGGGCAGTGGTAGGTCTGGTAAAACATCTCTACAAGTCACATCGGCTTACATAATTCCATAACAGTACATTTACATAATTCAATCAGAAATGCAGCAAATATATGAAGTTGAAATCAATGTTTTAATACACAACCAAGTCATGGAGATCAGTCATCTGATGTAAAACAAAACAATGATTCATGTGTTCTTCACATTAATCCCTACAAGATGACAGAGGAAATTCTAGAAAAGCATAGCAAAAACAAACAAGCACTGTAAAAGTAATGACGCAAATCAAGAAGAAGATTGATGCAGCCGTCTTAATATCAATTTGTATCCTAACAAAAGATTATATTAGTAGACAGCATACTAATTGAAACAAATTAATTCTCAATTTTCTTCCCTGGATGTTCTTCCCGGAAGGTTAATTTAATAAATCTTGTTGGATGTTTAACTTCGTCATCTCTCAATTTCAGATTCCCAACATCTTCAGTTATTTTCTGTTCACTAATGGCGGCGTTTTAGCAATGCCCGATAAAGTAAGTGTAAAGGCTATGAGGTTTCTCCACCCAGAAATGAAAATTTAATCACAAAAGAAGATATTTGGTGACCAGACAGTTTTGGTTCCCATTGACTTTCATTGTATTTATTCTTTCGGTTTTGGTTACCAACATTTGTGTTCCACAGAAAAATGTCATACAGGTTTGGAATGACCTGAGGGTGAGTTAATGATGAGAGAATTTTTTTTAAGAGTAGAGACTGGGAGAGAAAAGACAGAAAGAGATTTGAAGTGTATCCTGAGAGGCTTTTCTGCTTGTATCATCATGTTCCAACAACTCTAATAGTCAAGCTCCCAAAAGGCACTGACTTAATGCATTTCCTGTGAGAAAACAGAACACTGGTGAGTCAAGCAGAATACTCTGTTCCTTGCTGAAATAAAATAAATAAGCCCAAATTAACAGATCACTTTAAAAATACAGTAATCAGATCAATTATTTTTAGATAGTATAAATTATAAAGGTCTGAAGAGGGCTGTCCCTTTAAGAATCTATAAAACTGAATGTGTTATGTGCATGTAATGATGCACAAATGTACATTTTGTAATGAAGTACAACAACCTTTATTATTATTGTTTTAAAATGCACATAAACTCTGTTACACATTTTTGCCATATCTATCACTATCCCTTTACATTAAGATATGATTATTTTATTGTTAAAATAGGCAGAATAAGTTAATATTCAGCTTTAGCCAATAAATAACCAATATTTTCTTGATATATACAGTTGAGGTCAAGTCTCCATACACCTTGAAGAATCTGCCAAATGTTCATTTTTTTTACCAAAATAAGAGTTAGAGTAAGATATTTTACATAAAACTCATTTACATAGTCCACAAGTGAAAGTAAGAGTTGAATTTATAAAAATGACCTTATTCAAAAGTGGATCATTCAGGTAACAACACAGTGTTAAGAATCAACTGTAAACTTTTGAACAGGGTAATTTTTATCAATTCAACTATAATTTTCTCGTGTGGACTATGTTAACGTTGTTTATGTGAAATATCTTATTCAGGTCAGTACTTAAAATATAACATGCATTTTGTATAATTCCTCTTATTTTGCTCAAATAATTAACATTTTACAGATTCTGCAAGGTGTATGTAAACTTTTGACCTCAACTGTATATTAAAAGAAAAAGTCCCAATAACCCACATATTTTGCATCCCGCATGGACACTCTTTCTCTCTCTCTATGTATGTATGTATGTATGTATGTATGTATACATATATACACTCACACACAGTATACACACACAATTTATGAATATATATTCTATACAGACAGCCCAACAAACACAGAACGTTGCACACAACGTTGCGAGCACGTAGACGGCGACGTTGCCATTATAAAAATGGAACGTTGCACAGACGTCGCCACAACGTAAATGTGTTTGCTGGGAGAGAGGATGAAGAAGGAAAGAAACTGAACAGACCATGCCCAATTCTATATCATTTCAATATTATTATAGTCACCAACAATTTTCAAAACCCAATGTAAAATGCACAATCCCTTCACTGTCATCAGTACAAAGTGACACATCCACAAATACAATAACAACGTCCTGTGCCTTTAAATCTGTCAGCGACGCCTGTCTATTGCTTTCACTGAGACACAAAGCTCATCCTACTTGAGCTCATCTATGAATTTTTAAAGTGTGTCTATCGTGTATTTCTAAATGAACCGGTAAATACAGCCAAAGTTACCATGATATGTATTAATACTGCCTATAAGTTCAACACAAACACATTAGCGTAGTCATTCAGGGCGAATGTGTGTGAGCGTGTGTTTATGAGGGACAAACAAAGCAATATTATGACAGGTTTCATTTTAAACGTAACGTTACACTTACCGAGAACAGCATTGAATAGACATTTAGAGAGAATTTAACAAAATAATAGAAGTGAATGGTTTTTCTCCATTCTTCGTAAGACGGCATGGTGACAGCATTAATTACTTTCGGTTAGCCTGAGATTTCCATGCATTCAGACGTTAGCCGATGCCGCTTAGACTCAATGAGCCTTTGTTCTTAGAGAGACGGCAGCCTGTTTTAAAGCGCATAAAACCCGTCTGAATGCATAATAAGCACTTCCATCAAACGTTCAGCTTAGCTGTCAACTCCTCTGAATTATTTTACAAAGCACATCAGCAGCAGCAAGGTGTATGTCTTATCCCTATAACAACTTCCGCCCCGCCAAACAACATGCTGAACAAACCTTTTAAAGGGCCAGCACATATTAAATGACAGACATAGATAGATAGTTATATAGATAGATAGATTCGCTTTTAAAATATTTGATTACTAATTATGTTTATCTGGCTATATTTATAGGTAGGCTAATTAAATAATGTTTACACTTCTATAAAATAGCTTAATAAAATGAAATAGGCTGCAAGCAAAAAAAACAGTATTCAGAAGTCAAAGATTTACAATACATACACCTTGCAGAATCTGTAGAATGTTAATTATTTTACCAAAATAAGAGGGATCATACAAAATGCATGCTATTTTTATTTAGTACTGACCTGAATAAGATATTTCACATAAAAGACATTTAGCCTACATATAGTCCACAAGATAAAATAATAGTTGAATTCAAAAGTTTACATAGCCTACACTTGATTCTTAATACTATGTTGTTACCTGAATAATACATAGGTGCAATATGACATGGTTTGCACTGTGAAGGATACAATAAATATTTGAATAAACTAATGGCACATATTGTCATATATTACATAATTACAGAAGGTTTAAATGCTCACTGATGCTCCAGCTGAGAAAACTATGCATTAAGAGCAAGGGATGTAAACTTTTGAACAGGCCTACGATGTGTAAATTTTTCTTATTTGCCTAAATATCATTTTTTTATTTTATTTAGTACTGACCTTTAAAAGCTACTGAAGATACTTACATGTTCCCCAGAAGACATAATTTACCCTTATTTTTAAATTCTAAAAGTTTTCACCCCCTGGCTCTTAAAGTGCTCCTATATTGCCTTTTCAAAAATGTCCTTTCATGTGGTCTGTCATGTAGCTGTATGTGAACATGAACTACTTGCAAAGTTGTGAAGCCGAAAGTGCACGATAAATAAAGTTATTGCATATAAAAAAAACTGCTCACAATTGCCTAAACAAGTCGTCAGGAATTCGAATCTTATTTTGTTACAGCTGCATGTCACAAAGTAACACATTTGCATAATGTCCGCCCACATTCTACGGCGCGAACAACTTGCCCGCACACAAACACAGTAACATTTCCATTTGGTTAACATCATGTCGAAAAGACGCTGTATTCTACGCTGTGAGAGTAAATTTGTTTTATAATCACTTCCAAAAGATAAATCTACAAAGAATCAGTGGTTAACATTCATTTTTTTCAACAACACCTGAGCAGGACAATTCCAATCTTGTGTTGTGCTCCCGTCATTTTACGGCTGCTTTTACAAACTCGGGGAGTACAACGCGGGATTCACCAAATGCTTGCTCTTAAAAGATAGATCAGTGCCCAGTTTATCGGAGGCTTGCTCCTCTGAACCTCTACCTGTAGGTATGATTTATAATTTATGATTGTATTTTCTAGCAATCGTTCAAAATACGTAGTTGTGTATGCTATGTTTTAGTTATGTTATTCAACTGTGGGCCCACTGTAGTCTAAAAATGTATCATTGATGCAGCTTGACTGTGCAATGTCTTATATAATGTTGAAGTTTACAACATAGAGGTGTGCCCGGTTCGCTTACATAAGCAAATTGCGAGCACTTTCCACGGTAGTCTGTGCTAACTAGTTGAAGTATTCTCCAGTCGTGTCGTCTGACCAAGGATCATGGAAAGTAGGGGTTTAAAGAGATTGATTCTTCGAACTGCTTTGCAAAAGTCGTTTATGAATCATTTATAAATGAGGTCAAATTAAATCTATTTTTGGGGAAAAAAAATAAAGCGTTTTTTGACTTTGCATACATATAAACCTTTTTTAAGGAGACTCGTAAAACAATATTAAAAACCTTTAAAACAGCATAATAGGAGCACTTTAAAGCAACGCATTCCCATCTGAACCATCAGCATTTGAACCTTCTGTAATAGTTGCATATGAGTCCCTCAGTTGAGCTCAGTGTGAAAATGGACCTCAAAATCATACAGTCATTGTTGGAAAGTGTTTAAATACACAAAAATCTGAAGAAAAAAAAAAACAAGGAATTTGTGGGACCTAAAAAACAGCGGGCAGTTTAACTGTTCAGGACAAGCAAGGGACCCATGAACAGCTATTACTTAACAACAACAACAACAACAACAAAAAACACCTGCGAATCATTCTGGTAACAACACAGTATTAAAAATCAAGTGTATGTAAACTTTTGAACGGGGTCATTTTTATAAATTCAACTATTATTTTCTCTTGTGGACTATATGCAAATATGTTTTATGTAAAAAATATCTTATTCAGGGCAGTACTAAATAAAAATAACATGCATTTTGTATGATCCCTATTATTTTAGTAAAATAATTAACATTTAGAAGATTCTGCAAGGTATATGTAAACTTTTGTCTTTAACTTGTACTTTCAAGACTTTGACATAAATGAGACTCCCATCAAATACGTGATGTCTTGACACATCCTTTGACTTTACAAGCTCATAGCAGCCAGTTGATGATCTGTTTTTTAAAAGGAAGACGTGTTTGTCTTGCTTGAGGAACTAAAGCCTCTTAAATATACCCAGGAAAGAAAATATCTCTCTAAGATAAGTCACAATAGGCCAGCTTTAATCCTCAGAAGTACTTGTTGTTCACTTCTTATGGTATTTTATCAGTGGTTGACAGAAAATCCTATTTTTTTCTATTTACATACACAGCATGCTCACAGACATTGATTATCTCTCAGGTAGCTTGTGGTTGCAATTAGATTTTTCAAAATCCTTTACAGTCCTGCCTAAACTCTCCAGCTTTTCACTGGAGGGCAAACATTTCAAATACATTTATAGTACTAGTCTCTGCCTTCATTGGCATGCTTATTAACTCATGCCTGAATGAATTCTATAACTTCATTCTTATTAAATGTATAATATTCAGTGTTTATGGACTTATATATTAAACACTTTTGTGAAAGGTGAACAGGTGCAATATGGCTTAGGTTTGCACCGTGAAGGACAAAATCAATATTTTAATTGATAAATGAATGGCACATATTGTCATATATTATTTGCATCTCTATTGCTTTAATCATAGAAACTGAAATAATCAGAAAGAACAACTTACACAAGTAAAAGCTTCAGCAATGCGTGTCATGAACCATTAAAAAATAGAAAACCCTCTGAACCATTTAACTTTACACATGAGTTAGATACTGTACTGAAGATACCATTTTTGTCTAGTAAAAGTTTTTTTTCCTGAAAGACTTTTCATCAACTGAACAACTGGTATGTTGTTAAACAACAGAACAATTCAATGAATGCTTGTATTTCTGTCCCTCACAGCCTTATTTTCATTCCTGTCTAAAATTAATTAAGGTGCTACCCTGACCAAGGTCTATGAACAAAACAATTTTAATTATCCAATATTTCATAGTTTGAGAAAATGAGGAAGAAATTAACACTCAAAAACTTTTTTTTTTTTTTACATCCAATTACTATGCAACCAAGAACCCATTCCATATTCTATGAACAATAATAAACAAAGCTCGTATTCATTTTTATTAGAAAGTATTGAATTCACTTGCACACATGTCCAGATGTATCGAGAGCCACTGAGCTTATAAGGGTTGGGATATTTTTTTAAGATGAATGAAGGTCCTCTAGCATTAAGCAGATTGGAGCCCCTCTCTTTTACTCTTTTTCTCTCAAGGTACATTAAATGTGACCCATGAGGATGACAGTTGGTGTATGAAATTAAATTTCTGATTTCTTTCTTGTCAACAACCAGTGGTCAAGCCAAATCTTGATTTGTTGAGCAGGGCTCCTTGCCAGAGGATATTATGTTGCTATGATCAAAAGGTGTGTACACACACAAGATGAGAGCATTAAAAGGATTGCCAAGCTATATTTTCTGCATTGCATTCAATCCTTTGAGTGATCCAATTTCTCAAGCTAACCTTGACCGGTTTATTAAAAGAAAATGTCTTATACAGCAACAAAACAATAAAAAAAGCAAGAAACTATTAAGGAAATGAAAATATGCCCATATGTGTAGGTGAAATTAGCTGTTTGCAACCCAGGTGCTGTCATGATACATGCTTAATTAACATTGATGAGTTGCCACAGCACATCACAATTGCATGCTTCTCTAAGTCCCAAAGGTTCTTGGAGAAATTTGCAATTCAGGTAATGCATGTGATGCGCCTTCCAAGCCTCCTAAACCCATTGAATTGATTATCATAAAAGAGGTCCACAACAACATAATTTGCATGTACTTTTGTTGAGTTATGGATTGTTTTTTTTTTACACAAGAAGAAAACAAACTAACTCTAATAGTGAGAAGGAGATAGCACCATAAATCTTTTCTCTAGTGTGTGATTATCTAAAAAAGGGTTGTTTTAAATCATTACAGAGACCTACAAAAACAGTCACTTAGAATACAGAAAGAAACAAAACAATTAAGAACACCTCACAGCAACAGAATGTTACTCAGATGATCGCAAATCTCTAACATTTTATAAAAATCCCCTAAAAATAAATAAATAAAATAAATGCCCATAGCAGTGTTGGTTGAAGGAGTGATTCACTAAAATGCTGAAAAATTGCTCTGTAAAGGGCAGCTCCCTGGGCTCATTCTGAATCATCTAGCATCAAAATGTTCCTTGTTACATGGACACATACACTTGAATAAAGTGTGCATTCTATACGCTGAATGATGACAGTCAAATTATGCCCAAAAGAATGAGAACACCATCTACAAGGCAAGCAATGTCTATAATTTACTGTGTCTGATGTTGAAGAATTTGAAAGGCCTCCACAAAGCCTTTCCCCAGAACCCCAGGAAAAAACCTTTAGGATGAAATGGAACAGCATGTCAGGCTGCATGACACTGTCAGGGTCTGGCCTTACTGATGATCCTGCTTCTCAATGAACATACAGTGGTGGTCAAAATGATTGGAACACTTGTATTTTCACCAGCTATAAATGGCTTTAAGTCAGTTATTTCTATCGTTTGCTGTAGTGTGGCAGTAGGAAATCTGTGGCAACCTCTCCAAGATGCTTCAAGAAACCTACCTGCATTGCTGTAAAAAGACATTGCTGTCTAAAATAAAGTGATAAATAGATTTTCTTTATTAATTAACTTCTATTAACCGAATGACATCATCTGGTGTGACCATCCTTTGCCTTTAAAGCAGCTTTTGCCTAGGTGCATTTGCACACAATTTTTCAGGTAGTTTTCTTGAAGCTTCTTGGAGACGTTCCCACAGTTCTTTTGGATTCAGTCTGTCTCGGTTTGTTCTGTTTCTTCATGTCATTCCAGACAGACTGGATGATGATGATGAGATCAGATCTCTGCGTGGAGCACTGGCTGTTGTCAGACTCCTTGTGCAAACAAAAATCTCACTGGATTATTACAATTAATGGCAAAGTGAATGTTTGGAAATTGAAACTGATATTTCCTACTGAGACACTACAAAAAAAGATAGAAATAACTGCTTTAAAATCATTTTTAGCTGGTGAAAATACTAGTGTTCTAATAATTTTGGTTACCAATGTATAAAACATGCCCCAAAAAAGCATTAATCCCTTCCTTTGCAACCAGCTTACTCTCTTCTGGGAAGGCTTGCCACTAAATGTTGGAACATGGATGTAGGGATTTGTGCCCATTCAGATCATCAGTGAGTTACTGCATAAAACTGGGCAAATGATGATTTGCAGTCAGTGTTCCAACTTATTCTGAGGCTGCCCAAATACAAAATAATACAAATTGTATTTACTCTGCAGCATTGTCTATCATGCATTGTCTGTCGACTGACAGATTGAGTTTAAATTTAACGCGAACTGAAGAACCACCAGGTGGGGACCGTGAGCTTTTACTGAATTACTTGTCAAATTGAAATTAGTTTGAATAGATAGATACATAAGACCTGTTAAAAAGCACCATATTAAATAATTGTAATTGTTATCAAATTTAAAGAGTCATATCAGCCTTTTTCTGTTTCAGTCTGCTTTTCTGAAAGAACCACACAGCATCTTCAAACTTGAATACAAGGTGAGCTCTGAATTAATCATAATTCATATTAAATGGATTTCCACGTTTATTCTTTTGTTTCATCACCTCGTGCTCGCACAGCATCTGCCCGCGACCAAACATCATCTTCCAACCCTGTGTGGCACACCTGGCGCGTTCTGAATCATAAATGCAGATTACCCATATTTCGTATTAAAAAAGAGAGAGAGAGAGAACTGTATTTGAAAGGACGAGTAGCTTCGTTTTCTCTCAGAAGCGCGTGTTCACAGCATCTGCTCATGTGTGCGCGCGACTTCTCTTTTGGCACGCGCTGCGCACTTGGCAGCGACGCTCAGAGGAGTGAGGTGCGTGTAACCGAGAGCTAAAACTGGTTTCGTGATGAGGAAAAGTGAAGGAGCAGAGCGTTGCGATCTGTTCTCTTGTCTTCTTTGAAAAAAACACAAGGCTCATCCTTCCTTATCATTGAATTCAACTGAGGGACACGAATTGGAACACTTTTCCGTCATGAAACTGAATAATTCGACTTTTTCTTAAAAGGAGACATGGTCGATTGAACATTAATACGACATCTGGTCAAAAAACTTCATATTTTAAATCACATTCAACCCAGTATTTTTTTCCCAATAGGAATGGATTCACTCATCACTTCCAGTGACTTCCAAAGTAACTGGACAAACAACTCCACCACACAGAATGAAACAGAGATATACTGGAACCAGTTTGTGCAACCGGTTTGGAGGATAGTGCTCTGGGCAGTGGCTTACAGCACCATTGTCATCGTCTCCGTGGTGGGCAATGTCACGGTGATATGGATCATTTTGGCGCACAAACGCATGAGAACCGTGACGAACTATTTCCTCGTGAACTTGGCGTTCGCCGAAGCGTCAATGTCAGCATTCAACACAGTGATAAACTTTGTCTACTCCGTGCACAATGAGTGGTATTTCGGACTCTATTACTGCCGATTCCACAACTTCTTTCCCATAGCCGCCGTCTTTGCTTCCATATATTCAATGACCGCAATTGCGCTCGACAGGTGAGTTCATTCGTTTCAATGAACACTGTGGCTTAGCAGTGCGCGTCAGGAAACGTTGGGTTCCTTTGCGTGTTTTCTAGTTAAAATGTACAAAATATAAAGTACAGTACATAAAAATATAAAAGTGCACAACATTTAAATGAATTATTCGTTTTTTCTTTAAGCAGCCCCTTAAAAATGTCCATGGTAGGCGGTAGTTTCCTCCCGACTGTGGAAAATAACTGGTGATTTGCTCAAAAACAGAAAAGATTCTGCTGAATGGTAATTTCACTGCTTAATAATTTCCATATTAATTTATTATGGCTTTCCATCAGTAACTGTATGATAAGGTAAAATGGAGAAGGTGATCCCTTTAAAAACAATGTGCATTTACTTTTAAATAGTAACATGTTTAGATATAAGTTTAGCATGTGAAGTATGATGATGCATCAGCCAATGTGTTATTATAGGAAAACAGAAATGACAGAAAATTCTGATTAGTTGTCAAAGCACAATATGTAAAATTATTCAAAGAAGCCATCTTACCACATAGGTTTAATTTGGTCTTTTACTTCAAAACAATATATTTTTATTTTTTACAAATCTAAAAACATGAATGTGTCCAAAATCCTTCTTTAACAAAGAGACATACACACAAACTTTGGTATTCAGCATAAAACAGTGTCACAGATCACTATTTGATCAGTTAACCTTAAAACTATTTTGACTTGACATTTACATGAAATTACAAAATTAAATGTGTCCCAGGACCACGAAACCACTTATATTTGTAGCAATAGCCAAAAATACACTGTATGGGTCAAAATGATAAAAAAAAATTATGCCAAAAATCATTGGGACATTAAGCATAGATTATGTTACATGAAGAAACTTTGTAAATTTCCTACCGTAAATATATCAAAACAAAATTTTTGATTAGTAATATGCATGACTAAGAACTTCATTTGGACAACTTTAAAGGCGTTTTTTTTTTGTTTTTTTTTTGCACCCTCAGATTCTAGATTTTTTAATAGTTGTATCTCAGCCAAATATGGTCCTATCCTAATGAACCATGCATCAATGGAAAGCTTATTAATTTGGTGATGTATAAATCTCAATTTCACAAAATTGACCTATGTCTTGTTTTGTGGTCCAGGGTCACAAATGTTATTTTACATGAGATTTAAAAAAAATCTTATTGACAGAAACTGTGGTTACTAATAGTAATGTGAGTTATTGTTGCTAATAATTGTGTAATGATTAGCAATCATAAATTCTGCTGTCAATTCAAACACATAATGTAGTAGCTCTTTTCAGGTCCATATTAGGAATTATAAGAGCATAGATGGCAGAGGTCATTTGTGTGTGACGTCATATGATAGATGATAGTTATTTATCATCCTGCTCATAACCTTTCCAAGTCATTGTTTAGAAATCTTAATTTCTTTAGTGTGTGTGTGGTTGAGTGGTGATGAGGTAATTGTAAGAGTGCTGTGTCTGCCTAGTTTCTTCATTCAATTACCATGTGTAGCATAAGGGGTTATTCATGAGAGGCTCTAGATTTCAGGTAATGTCTGACCTCTAATCACCCTGTTCTAATTCTAAGATGACATTTTTCCAACCTTTTGACACAGCACAGCTAATATTCAAAAACCGTGCCTGCTTTCATCTATCTACATGCAGAAACATGAACTTCTTTAAAATTCTATTACCTGAGAGACCCACGGTAGAGATGGAGTGCAGGCGTCAGGGGGAAGACTGCGCTGTGTGCGTTCAGGTCCTTATAGAGGAAATACTTATCAGAGTACTAATGGGTTATTTATCTTTGGAAGATTCTTTTGAAGAAAAAAAGCCAGCCAAGATTACATTCTATCTAAACATTTGAAGCATGCACGGCACATTAATCATGGGTTTACAAACAAATAATTTAGAGGGAATGCCTTAATTTTTCTTGTAAAGAAGACATTTACAGAGCCTACGGTTTTTCATTAAGCACTCTGAGTAGTTCTGGGAGTAGAATGTTTCAGTAGAATTTTAGCGTGTTTTATCTTCTGCCAGCTTTAAGTGATTTCTGTCAGGCAGCGATTTGATTACTATCAACTAATGGGCAATAGGAGGATTGAAAATTGCATTATGCCTAAAGATGTGATGTAGAAAAAACATTTAATTAGCATTCTTAGAATGCTTGGTTTCTGACAAATTGTTTAAGATGAAATAGTTAAAGTCAGTATGAAATGAAAATGCACCCTATAGTTATTTTCTAAATGTATGTTATTTATAATATTGTGAACAAATCATCCATGGATTTAAAGTAATAGTTCACTCCAAAACATAAATTCTGTCATTAATTACTCCCCCTTGTGTTGTTCCAAACCTGTAAGACCTTTGTTCATCTGTAAAAGACAAATCAAGATATTTTTGATGAAAACCGAGAGCTTTCTGGCGCTGCATAGACAGCAAAGTAACTAACCCTTTCAAGCTCCAGAAAGGCAGTAAGGACATTGATAAAACAGTCCATGTGACATCAGTGGGTCAACTGTAATATTATGAAGCTCTGAGAATACTTTTTGTGCACAATAAAAACAATAACAACATCTTTATTTAATAATTTCTTATCTTCTGTGTTAGTTTTCGAAGCATGTACCTTTCTGGGCCTTGAACGTTTCAGTTGTGTTGCTGTTTATGCAGGATCAGAAAGCTCTCGGATTTTATCAAAAATATCTTAATTTGTGTTTTGAAGATGAACAAAGGTCTTATAGGTTTGGAATGACACTTTGTGTCTCGCAAATGTCAGTTTTTTTCTAGCAATTGCAAGTTTACATGAAATTCTGACATTTTTCTCAGAACTGACATATAAACTCAAAACTGGGAATTAAAGTCAGAATTCTGAGATATAAACTTGCAATTGTGAGTTATAAAGTTAGAATTGCAAGATATAAACTTGCAATTGTGAGAAAGAAAGTCAGAATCGCATGATACAAACTTGCGTTTGCAAGAAAACAGTCAGAATTTTGTTTTTAATCTTGCAATTTTGACTTTATTTCTCGCAACTGTGAGTTTATATCACGCAATTCCGAGAAAATAAGTCTGAATTGTGAGTATATCTTGCAATTCTGACTTTATAACTCGCAATTACGAATTTACATCTCACACTTCTGAGGGGAAAAAAAGTCAGAATTGCACATTTGTATCAGGCTATTCTGAAAAAGGCAGAATTGTGAGATAAAAAGTCACAATAACCTTTTTCTTTTTTCAGTGGCAGCAACAGGCTTCCATAACTATCCCTTTAATTTTTCCCCTTATTTTTTATATTTAGAATATTGTAGCTAGATCGTACAGTGAAACAACATACTTCGCCAACCATTTGGTCTACTTAAACCCATCCCTTTCTTCTTTTCCCTTTCAACTGACCACAAGCTCACATTCAGATTTGCCTCTATTGGGATACAACTGGACAGAACCAAAACTCCACCCTACATTTTTTATTTTCTATAATCCATTTAACTAGGATGTTACAATATGAAAAAAGACCTGGGGCCTCATGTATCAACGCTGCGTACGCACAAAAACTTTGCGTACGCCAGATTTCACGCTCACGTTTGGATTTGCTAACGACGAAATTAACGTGAGAATGTGCGTTGATCCACGCCAACTCCATGTCTGGCGTACGTGTATTTTTTGTGCGTGTGTTTGTTTTATTTCCCTTGGCGACTCCTAGAGGCAATTATTTTAAATTGCACACTACAAAGTATCGCACCAACACATGTGGAAAACATTGCTATTAATTTATAATTGATAAAATGGGTTAATTGAGACAATATTTTTCTACCAATTATGTGATTTAGAACATATAAAAGCATTTGCAAATGTATACATCCCTTAGTCTATGGCAATGGCAGTGTTGGCCTTATTGGAGGACATTGTCAATGGCCAAATCCGAAGGGAACGCGTTTTTAGGGATCACAGTGATTTTCTGGCCCACGATGATGACTGGCTTATAAACTGTTTCAGATTTCCAAGAGCTATCCTCTTGGAGCTCTTTGCTGAGTTGGGTCCAAATTTGGAGACAGCGAGGAGCCACGCATTACCCGTTCCCTTACAGGTGCTGATAATGCTTGGTTTCCTGGCAAATTGTTCTTTCCAAAGGGAACTGGCAGATCGCTCGGGGTTAAGCCAGTCGTCTTTGAGCCGTGCAATGCCAGCTGTATGGGACGGGATCATCCGCATGTCTAGCAGGTATATAAGATTTCCATACCATGCAGTTGACCAGCCAAACAAAGCGCAATTTGAAGCGATCACCGGTTATCATAATGTAAGCGCAAGCGATCGACTGCACGGACATTGCTATAAAGGCGCCATCTGAAGAACAATTTGGATACGTGAATCGGAAACAGCTAAGTTTTACTTTATTTTATTTTATTGAGCGTAATTATTTAACTGCATATCAGGAGACCGCGGTTATCCATTAAAGACGTGGCTGTTAACCCCCCTCAACAACCCACAAACTGACCAAGAGCGCAGATACAATGATGCCCATTCTCGCACTTGTAGAGCGGGCGATTGGGCAGCTGAAATGCCGGTGGCACCAGAGCCGTGCACAGACCTTTTGAGGGGCATGTGCTGAAACTGAAAAAAGGGCGATGTTCAAACCCCACTGCGTTAACCGCGTCAGCTAAACTCTCCCACTCTATTTTTTTTTTTTTTTTACAAACTTGCAAATAACAGTTTTTCTCCAGTCTACCGGTGAGGAGCACCTTCAAATCACATTCTGTTAAGTTTCTCTTGCTTGCTTTTTCGTTTGGTTTTGCCAAAGTGGAGTCATTACCATATTAATACGGGGGAGGAGGCAGGGAGGGTTTTTGCGCTCGTGCATGTGCGCTCAATTTCACGTTAATTCAGATGTACAAAGAGATATGCGTGGAATTCCGCGTACGCAGTGTTTCATACATCTGATTTTTTTACTGCGTACGCACATTTACAGCTTTGTCCGTACGCAATGTTTTAGGATTAATTCAACGCAAGTCTTTGTACATGAGGCCCCTGGTGCTTATTCTCTTACAAAGTCCAGCACAATAACAAAAACTATACATTAGGGATGGGCCGATTGTTCTGCAAATTATTCGGCCGAAAATAGCAAAAAAAAAAAAAAAAAAAACTCTTTTGGTGTTCGGCCAAATAAGCGGAAAGGCCGAATACATTATACCAAAAAAATGACGTGACACGATCGAATAGTGGTGCGCACTAATGCAACAAACATGTTGGCAGTGTGGAAGCATTTAAAACTGTCAGAGAATGACAAAAATCATTACTAGCACAGACAGCGAGAGACTGTTTTGAACTGCATCGCATGTCTTCCATGAAAAGAGAAAGGGGTTGTTGTTGCTGGTTACTGTATGATGACTGAAATCGCGAAATGGCCTTAAACCATTAGTAAATAGTCTGCACCAATAGCCTTGTGGGCAGTGCGCCGACATACAGCGCCATCACGCTCTGGGTGTCTAGTGTTCGAATCCCAACTCAAGGACCTTTCCCGATCCCGCCCCCTATCTCCCTCCAACTTCGCTTCCTGTCATTACTGATCTGTCCTATCACAATAAAGGCAAAAATGCCAAAAAATAAATCTTAATGAACCAAAAAAAACCTTAGTAAATAAAATACAAAACGTTATGCTATCTAATACACACACAAATTGTATGTATTCTGACAGCTCTGCACGAGCTTGTTAGCCAGGGTTCAAAGTCCAAAGCGCGAGGAAAATCTGCGTTATGAAATTCATTCATAAATCTGCTGCTGTCAGCAAAAGGTAGTACTGAGGTCTTCCTTGGGTTTCTGCCAAAATAAAGTTCAACATTTATAAATGTTAGCATTGTAATTTTACTGTTGTTCTGTAAAATAAAATACAAAAGTAAGACCAAAATAATCATAATAATCATTACAACAGCTCTATTAATACATTTATTATAACATTCTCCTTTGCGCAGCAAGGCTGCATTTATTTGTACATTAAAAACACATGCCTGATTCAAAAAGGGGGTCTTAAAAATGGCCAAATAATATTATTTTACTAACTTATTCATTTTAAGTTAAATTGTGCTTTGTTGGTAGGCTATAATGTCTTCTAGAACTGTAAAAATGTTCAGTGTTAAGTAAATATTTTTAAATTGTTGTTTTGTAATTGATTTTTTTTTTTTTTTTTGAAAAGCAAGACAAAACTGTAAAAAGTACATTTCTACTAATTAATTAATGCAATGGTGAAAAAATAGTGGCCAAATACTTGGGGGAAAAAACACGAAAAACCATGTTTGGTAATCGGCCTTCAGCCCAGTGTTTAATTTAGTTTCGCTTCGACCAAGAATTTTCATTTCGGTGCATCCCTACTATACATACTTATTATATATTTTAAATATTATTATTTATTTCAACATTTATTTAGATCTTTATTTTGCCTTACTATGCATACGAATATAAAATCCTCCAGTAAAACCCATTTGTAAATAATTATTCCAGTACTCTCATAGGTACTATGGCTGATGTGTTTCTCCTGCCCAGATTTCAGCTCTGTTGCTCTGGTTGAGTCATTGTTGCTTTGTTAACACATGCAGACGAGTGTACATTCACAAACAGCAGCAGGGCTGTCACCTCTCTGCAGACAGATCACTTGGGTTGAGCTGCAGCGTGTGACATAATTGTGTTAGGTGCTTTAGTAGCAATAAACGATTGCCGTTCTGTCCAAATATAACATCTCACATTCTCACTTGTCTCACTTATCAGCTGTTTTGAGTTCCTTATTTTATTTCTTGCATTTAAAACACGCAAAGGTGCTGACAAGCACAAAGTCTCAAAGTCGAACTGTGAAGGCATGCTAAAGAGCATTTGTGTGCTGGTGAAACAACACATGGCTCAGAGGTTCAAACTGTCATGTGTGGCAGGAATAAGATTCCTAATCAAATTACCAGACAGAAGCTAAATTCGAAAGAAAAGCACTGCAAGCATAATATTGTGTAACCGCACTGTCCGTCTCTGCTCCCTCCAGCCATGTTGTCTTTATTGATTTAGCCCTGCCGCTGTTCAGACTGGTGATCTGTTGCCCTGAGCTCCACTTATGTCAAACAGATGTGCTTGAATGTATGTCGGTGCTGTGTCTGACCTCTTCACCTGCTGGAGACTGTGCCATGAGTCTATTGTCAGTTCCTCATACTCACTCATCTTTGCTGGCACTGTATGTAATCACATTGTCCTTCAGGATATCACTTTAACTGAGCATGACTGGGAGGCTGAAAACAAATTCCGACTGTCCATCACCTATGTGTGTGTGTGTGTGTGTGTGTGTGTGTGTGTGTGTGTGTGTGTGTGTCTGCTGGTGGTTTAGCTGTAATGTTTTCCTATTATCAGTTGAGTGGAAGTTCTCTCATTTTACTGAATTACGCATTTTAAATTGACATTTTGTTCTCTTTGATGTTTTATTTTTATACTTTGAGGCACAAGGAAATTCAAAGCAATGGTTGATCCCAAAATGAATTTTATGATGATTTACTCGCCCTTCTTTTTCTAAACCCGTACGAACAGAAATAATGAAAAATGGGGTTTGATCTATCAAACTCCAAAATGACAAATACACTATAAAGCAGCCATAAAAGATGATTTAGTAATGGCCCCTTCTGCCGGAAGCTCTAAAAATGTATTTCGGAAGTCATATGGACTGCAAAAATGGTGCATTGAAACTATTAATTTTCATATTCCATTTCTTTTTGCATGTAACAAAACCAAACATCATTGCTGTCAGTGATGCAATATTTGCTACAAGGGCTGTAGTGGAAGATTTTCAGTGAACAACTATAAATTCAATCTGTTCTTCACACAAAGCTGTCATATTGCGTCAGAAGTTGTCAAAAGAAGTGTCATTTGGAGCTAATCTTCTGCCTTTACTTTTATTATATGGAAAAGAGCAGGCAAGTGAAAGGAGAAAGATTTGTATTCATATTCACTGTTTTGTGTTACACACAGAAGCAAGTCAGTCATCTAGGTTTAGAACAAAATAAGGGTGAGTAAATGGTGACATTATGAAGAAAATTCCATGTGCATAAATATTAAGTCCATGCAGGGTCAATAAATTTACGCAGAGGCAAAACAATTGTCTTAACAAGGACACAACTGCCTAACAATTGGCTTGACCTTATGATTTATTAAAATAAATTGATCATTATTCAGCTTGTGAATCTAAAGGACAGTTGTGAATGTTAAGACTAGAGCATTCCGGGAAGTTAGAGACATTAAAAGTAAGTTTAATCAGGGGAATGAAATACAAGTATAAAACAATAACCAAACCTTTAAATGTCCTGTGGGTACACTTGTTAGAAAAGTTTGTTCCTCAAAAAAGTTTGTCCTCTCTGCATAAACCATAGGGGGATTTATTAATGAAGTCACTGAGAAAGGCCAGTAGTCACTTTGAAAGAGATACAAAGTCAATTTTCCAATAACGAAATAAAAGTGAACCAGTCAACCTTATCAAGAGCTCTGGTTAACATTGGGCTTGTAGAGAGGGTGTCACCAAAGACACTGTTACTGCCATGCCTGGAGTTAATATAGTAAACCAGATTATGTAGTCAGATGAGACCAGAAGGATGGAAATCAGAAGTTAATTAAAAATTCTGCTTCTGTTTACTCTTCTTGATTATCATAAGCAATTCTTTTGCATATGAGGATGAAATGGAAGACAGAAATGCAATTCTGTTGCAAAATGCTGAGATATAGTTATAACCAGCAATGCAAAATGCTCACCTTTTAGGGAAATTTGCAGAATTGGTCACATGATTTGTGTTTTGGGGTATGGCTGTTCTTGATGTCAGTCTATCTGCACATTCGACTACAGTAATGGCTAAACATGTGGCTGACTTATTCTTCTTGATAAATATATTATTTAAACATATTAGTTATTTTGTAAAGATATAAATACACAATATTATGGAAGCCTGTTCCCACCACAGAATAATAAAAAAAGGTAATTGTGACTTTTAATTTAACAATTTTGTCTTTTTCCTCAATTGCGAGTTTATATCTGGCAATTTTGACTTTTTCTCTTAGAATTGTGAGACATAAACTCGCAACTGTGCATTATATAGTCCAATGTTCTCAGAATCGTGAGCTTAGAATCAATAACTCACAATTGCATGTTATAAAGTCAGAATTGCAAGATATAAAATCTACATTCTGAAAAAAAAGTCACAATTGTGATATAAACTCGCAATTTGACTTTATTTCTTAGAATTGCTACTTTATTTCTCAGAATTGCGACTTTATTTCTCAGAATTGTGAGATATAAACTCGCAACTGCGAATTCTAAAGTCCAATTCTGAGGGGAAAAAAACTATGTTCTCAGGATCGTGAGCTTTTATCTCACAATTCTGACTTAATAACTCACAATTGCATGTTATAAAGTCAGATTTGCAAGATATAAAATCTCCGTTTTGAGAAAAAAGTCACAACTGCGATATGAACTCGCAATTTGACTTTAATTCTTAGAATTGCTACTTTATTTCTCAGAATTGCGACTTTATTTCTCAGAATTGTGAGATATAAACTCGCAACTGCGAATTCTAAAGTCCAATTCTGAGGGGAAAAAAACTATGTTCTCAGGATCGTGAGCTTTTATCTCACAATTCTGACTTAATAACTCACAATTGCATGTTATAAAGTCAGATTTGCAAGATATAAAATCTCCGTTTTGAGAAAAAAGTCACAACTGCGATATGAACTCGCAATTTGACTTTAATTCTTAGAATTGCTACTTTATTTCTCAGAATTGTGAGACATAAACTCGTAACTGCGAATTCTAAAGGCCAATTCTGAGGGGAAAAAACTATGTTCTAAGGATTGTGAGCTTTTATTTCATAATTCTGACTTAATAACTCACAACTGCAAGTTATAAAGTCAGACTTGCAAGATATAAAATCTCTATTCTGAGAAAAAGTAACAATTGCAATATGAACTTGCAATTATGACTTTATTTCTCAGAATTGTGACGTTTTTTTGTGGGATATAAACTCACAACTCCGGCGTAATAGTCAAGGAAGTTTGCTGCCGTAATAAGGCTGAAGCAGGAGCAGTAATACCACGCAGCACATGTGCAAATGCTAAACTAGCTGGGAACTCATTTCTGATAATACTCCGCCTGCTTCAGCCATATTACGGCAGCAAACTTCCTTGACTATTACGCCGGAATGGAAGTGTAGTTCCTAATCTTATCAGCCTAGAAACTCGCAGCTTTGCATTTCCACCGGTCTTAGTACACGATATAACTACAGAAGAGTCAAGTTTTAAATAGGACAAATATGGAAACTCGTTGGTCATTTTTGAACGCGATGCTATTGGTCTAATAGGATTCAATGATCTATGCTAAGCTATGCTAAAAGTGATATCGCCAGAACAGGAGAACGGCTGAATGGATTTCAAAACGGTAAAACTCAACTTATTAACTCGGGGGGAGTTGGAGAATGAGCCTATTTCCAAAAAAAGTGGAGTGTTCCTTTAAACTGTAAACAATAAACAAAAGTTTTTTTCTATGAAAGCAATAAGCACTTTCAAACTAGGTACAATGAGGTGACATTATTTTACTCATCATTTAACCATCAAATGCATTAACAAATGACTTTTAACAGATCATGAATAACCCCGAAAGCTTGATTATTTTCGCCATGTTAAATATTACTATATGTCTGTATTATGTAACATACATTCCCTTAATTAAATATCAAAAAAGTCATTAACTGAACATTGATAACATTTCAAAGTGAATTATCATTTTGACAGATAGCAAATATTTTATTTACCTGCTTTAGGAACATTCCAGTAAACACTCCTAATAGGGATCAGAAGTGAAAAGGGGAGACAATTAGATTTTAAAGCATCTGTGTGAAAAAAAAAAACTGGACTTTCGGAGGATTCACATTCCAGTGAATTATTCATTGGATATTAAATTGGGGGAGCAGACCACAAATGCGCAGTGTATGCTGTCTTTTTTTCATATTGTTACAGCGGAAAACAAAGGGAAAAAATAATCAGGAGGAAAAGAATTTAGCGGACTGAAAAGAGCTTTTGGCATAGATATTCTTGTTATACCTTGGCACCTTAGCGTCTGAAAATACAACTTGAAGAAAAATTGGCAGCTCATTCGATCAAACTGATGGATGAAGATTATTTGTAATGCAACCTTATGATTTGAAATAAATTGGAACTCCCACTCAAACTTCTAAACTAAAATTGCCTTCTATAATCTAAAATGCAATAGGCTTCTTATGAAAAAGATAGACTGGTTGAACTTTCCAACTTTTTCAAATGATATTGGGGAAAAAAACATAGCAAAGCAGCATGTAATGCCACTCTATTATTATTATCTCAAAAACTACGCAGTGTGTTATGCTGTGTTTTGCCTTGTTTGAATAGAGAACACCTACTTTAAATAAATGGATATGATTTGCTAGAGTTTACTAATGTTTGCTGAAAGCTACAAACCAAAATGTGAACCAAAAGCTGCATGTGTACACTGTTTACATGTGCTTGGATCTGTTTGGTCTATATGAAACAGTTATGCTTTTCATGATATATGACACAAAACTATCTGTTGTGTATGCTTAACGTATCCCATTTTCAAGTACAGCCACATTTTTAATTTTAATTTAGGCATATGTGACCCTGGACCACAAAACCAGTCTTAAGTAGCATGGGTATATTTGTGGCAATAGCCAAAAATACATTGTATCTGTCAAAGTTATTGATTTTACTTTTATTCCAAAAATCATGAGGATATTAGGTAAAGATCATGATTCATGAAGATACTATATCAATTTCCTACCGTAAATATATTAGAACATCAGTTTTGATTAGTAATAAGCATTGCAAAGAACTTTATGAACTATTTGGACAACTTAAAAGGCGATTTATTTTCTTAGTATTTTGATTTTGGCACATATTTTTACCTTTTTCTCTTTTAGCTATATGGCTATTTTTATCTTATGCAAAAATGTACTTTAGTTTGAGGTTCAATCACTTTAACATTTCTGGCCTTAAATTGCGGTTTAGCACATCAGTCAGATTAATTGTGAAAATGTTCCAAATTATTTATAATTGTTTGTGATTCCTAAGCTTCGCAGCTTAGTCATTTGCTCAAGAATCAGACTTTACTGGTTGTACTGTATGTTTAATGCTGAGAACAATTTCTACACAACTTTAAAACTATACCTCCCAATTTGAAAGTGGTATGTGAACACTCTGCAAGGTTACTCCCAGTTCTGATAAGTGGAACTGATTTTCTTTATTATTACCGAGCTCGTATTATCACACTGATACAGTACTAGAGCACAGACCCAACACTAAAACCACACAAATCCACCATTGTATATGATCAGTAGATTTGTAAGCTTTGTGGGGGGGATTTAGTCTCTGGGCATTTTCATTTGGTTTTATAATGATACAGCTCCATATTGGAGCAAATGATTTAAGAGGATTTAGCTTAGATAACATCGAGATCTTTGTGCGCTGGGTAGAAATGTGTGTGTGTATGTGTGTGTGTGTGTGTGTGTGGATGTGATGAAGTCACTGATGTGTTGACAGCTTAACTTGCTGAGAGTGCAGAGCAGGACAATATCATGCTTTCAAGCACAACCCGAGCTGCAAAGTGTCAATGAAGATCACAGCGGGAAAATAAGAGTGGTTTAAATAGAATGAAATGTGTGCTGACAGCCAAATTCACAAGCAGACAGTTTGTCTTCATTTACGCCATCAAGCTTTTCTAAGGAAAGCGAATATACTATTTTCTCTTTGAAGAGTTTCTCTTTGTTGGAGATAAGAAAAAAAAAAAACTTTTATGTAATGAATGCTATTTAATTAGATTTATAATTAAGACTTCAAAAACTAAGAACTCAATTTACATAAAATTAATGAATGCATTTCAGACTTCAAATTGATTTGATTAACCAGAGTGAAAACATTTAGTACATACAATATTTAATGAACCCAAGAAAGTGCATTAAAAGAATAGTTCACCCATACATAAAAATTTGCTGAAAATTTTCTCAGGCCTGCCAAGATGTAGTTTGTTTATTCATCTCAGCAGATTTGGAGAAATTTCATTACATTGCATTAGAGCTGGGCGGTATGACCAAAAATTTATATCACGGTATTTTTCAAAATTATACGGTATCACGGTATATGACGATATTTTTTTTTTCATGCATGACTAGGTGTTAACCACATTTCCTAATAAATTAGAGACAAATTACTGCAGTATTTTGGCTTACATTGACCGGACTAGTATTAACCCAGGTTTGAATGGTCTCACAAAATGCTGTTGTTCACAAAGAAGTGACAGTGGCACTCATAATTGTAATGAGGTGAAGAAATCAGAATTCATGATTTGCAGTCAAAATACACAACACTTTATTGTGCATTCTTCACAAGTTCACATTTACAGGTCTACGCGTTTCTCTTCCAGCAGGAGGCGCTGTCAGAATGGTAGTATACAAAGTAGCGCCACAAATGATTTTGAAACGTGCAGCGCTCATATTTATTCAATGGATAGCCTTTTGAAGTTTCATCGCAATTCTTGTCTTTCAGTCCCCACATTTTAGACCACCTGAAATCATAATTATGACTTTCATAACTTCCTAACACTGCAGTCATCAATGAAAATTAAGAGCTTTATTTAAGACTTTCAAAAACAAACCTTACACAAAATACGTTTCTTTTTTATTTTTTTTCCCACCTTGTTCGGGGCACAAGAAAAATATTAAGGGACTAAATTAATATCAGCATATGAAGTATAATCATCTCTCATTGTCTGAAAGAATGCACATCCGATGCTGAAAGTCAGTTTTTACTTTCACTTTAACGTATTGATCAGTTTCCACGTTGCTTGTGTGATATCCATTGGCTTTAAAACATAAATATTAATAAAAATACAGTATATAGAAAAGACATATCTTTAAAATATTGCGACGTAACACCAACGTAAAGCCATTGTTTTTCTCTCACTGAAAGCTACATCTGTCTGCGCACAATGCGCCGATCTCTGATCTAGTCATCTCTGCAGACACACCCCCTCTTGAAATTTCGGCATTACAAGTTTTGCAAATCGCTAACCCTGGGTCTTTCTCAGATATACTGAAATACGTCCACACCTCAGATGTGTTGCTTCAGACAAGCACGTGCAAGCTGCGGTTTCTGTTTGCGTCAACATACGTGTTCCCAGCGCTTTGTACGCACACACTCACCGGTATTGGGGTATATGAAAAATGAATATCATTAAAAAAAAAACCACCGGTATTCGGTATGAAAAGGTATACCGCCCAGCCCTACATTGCATTACATCACTTGCTCACCAACGGATGCTCTGTAGTGAATGGGTGCCGTCAAAATGACAGGCCAAGCAGCTGATAAAAACAACACTGTGATGCACAACTATTTTACACTACCATTTTTAGTTTTAATCTCTTTCTTACCTTTTTATAATCTGTAGAACCATCTTTCACCACAAAGAACCTTATTGTGAAACAGAAAGATTCTTCAGATGTTAAAGGTTCTTTATGGAACCATTTAGAAAAAAAGGTTCTTCTATGACAAAGTGAAGCACCTGTAGCTTTAAGTGTGCATCAGTGAACGTCTTGTAAAGCAAAAAGCTGCGTGTTTGTGAGTCCACAGTAAAACATAACATTTCCTTGAGTAAAAAATTTGTCCTCTCACTTTCAAAATCCATGGACATTCTCTCCTGATTCAGACTAGTTCATTTTTTAATTGGGTGAAAGCAATCATATTTTAGCTGCAAACAATGGTTTAACATTAAAATGTCTTAATGACAGATTGATTTCTTACAAACACATAGCTTTTCACAAGACATTACCTGATAGACTGGAGTAGTGCAAATTACTTGTGGATCATTTCAATGTTTGAGTGTAATGTGATGTAATGTTAAATTTCTCTAAATCTGTTTTTGTGAAGGACAAACTCATGTACAACTTTGATAGCCTGAGGGTGAGTAGTGTTCAGCAAATTTACATGATTTGGGTATACTATTTGTTGGGTGCTGCCCCTTTATGCACATATGTACATTATTCTAACTACAAGTAAAAAACAACAACGACCAAACTGTGTACCATGTGAGTTCTGCACTAGTGGAATAAAACAAAATCAAGATCCAAGTTAATGTTATCATTTCACAGGTAACACTATTCCTCTAATTGTTTTAATTAGGGGTTTGAGCATGAAGTGCTGAAACCCTATTGTAATTGTAAGTTTTTTTTTATTCTTCTTGTTCTCTAAAACTGATCGTTCAGACTAAACCGTAATGCCTAGAGAGCTGAAACTGTGTCAGATGGTAGTAGTATTGCTCGCTACTCAGAGCACAAGACTCGGCCCAAGCGGCCTATAGGGGGCACTACAGCGATTGAAAATGCAAAATGCTCATAACTCCTAGACCGTTTGTCGTAGACTCAAACTATTTTGGAGTCCTTGGGTCAAGGTGGTTAAATGCCTAGAAAGTCAGATTCACTCTACAAAGTCAGTTTTTTCCGCCATTTTTATGTAAATTCAAAACCTACTTTTGCGAACTAGTCCTAGGTTTTTCACCCGATTGTAACCAAACCAGTGCAAAAATGTTCCCTGGACAGTAAATAATCAATAATTATCAAAAAAACTTGAACTTTCGACTCAAGGTCGAAAGGAGTGCCAAAATGTTCAAAAGAGGCTGGGACACTTTTACTTAAAGGGCTATAACTTTTGAACGGAATAGGATATCTTCACCAAACTCAAGAAACCCGGGAGCTCAATCTTTGGTCAAATTTCTGGTCTGCCACTTAGTGGCACTATAAGAGAGAAGAAAACACAAAAATGGCTATAACTACGCAAGCGTTAGTCCAATTGACCTGAAAACTGGTATGCAGTGTCTTGGTCCAAAGTGGCACAAGTGTCTATGAAGACATTCGCGTATCTCAAAAAACATGGCTGCCATTTAACACAATAAGTACAAAAAACCTACTCCTAGGTTTTTTGCTCAATCTTGATCAAAGCACTGCAGTGCAAATCTCTGGACTCTCTAGATCAATAATGATCACAAAAATGTTGAATATTGTATTCATGGCCAAGTATACCCAAAAGCTTATAAAACCTCAATGAAAACACAAAGCATGTGTCAGATGAATCTTAACAAGGATGCAAAGTTTCATAGAGATCGGACCATAGGTGCTATAACAGGTAAAAAGGCTTCAATTTCTATGGTAGATGGCCTCAAATTGCCAAAAAAAAGTTTATATTTACACAAACACTAGATCTTCATATCATATGATAGATATCCTTATTCTGAACAACTTTGTCTCTTGGAACACTAATGTCATATTTTAAATAATATTTGATATTATTTAAAAAAAACGACTTTTGTGAACTTTTAACTCAAAATCAATAAAACCACTACAGTACAATTTTCTGGACTCTCTGTATAAATAAAAAATGTTGAACATTTGCATTTGGACAGTTATAACATGGTAATTTAATAATATGATCATGATTTATTGTACCCAAAAGCCTATACATCCTATAAGAAAACTCTAAACTTCACAAATTTAAGTAAACTCATGCATCATATGGTCTGGTGTCAACCATTTATTTCATGTTTCCCTACACCCTAACAGCACTGAATCCATAAAGGCCTTATTTGCTCAAACCCCAGTAATTGTCACTTGCAGTTATATTAATACATGTTTTTGCTCGATTTTAAATAATTATAGTTCATTTGTATTTGTTTTTTGTTAAACTGGAAAAAAAGCTTAAAGAAATAGTTCACCCAAAAATGAAAATTACCCTATGACAGGGCTATTCAATTGGCGGCCCGCCAATCATCTTCGTCCGGCCCGAGGGAGCAGCAGGTGGCTTGAATGGTTTTTGCACTAATTAGTTTGTCCACTAGGCGGCGGGCCAGCCAAAAAAGAAAAGCAAGAGAGCCAAGAACAACAACAATCTACCGGAGATCGCAACATCATCAATAGACGGCAGATTTGACAAGCGCTTGTAGGGCTCCAGACTGCGACCAAATGGTCGCATTTTTTCTGCCGGTGCGACTAAATTTTGTGAGCGGTCGCAATGGCGCGACCACCGCGTTATTCAACTCATAAGCGCTGCTATTTCTGTTTCATATGAGAAACATTAAACGGCAAACGAAGCGAAAGAGAAACCAAAGCGCGCCACATTTGAGCTGCGCAGCGCGGACCGTTTATCAGCTCGGACCGCAACGCAAACACACTTGTCCAAGCTCAGAACAGCCTCGGGAACCAAAGTTGATTTCGCGGCACTGTTACTGCACAGTGCTGCGAGATCCAGTGAAAAGTGTTTGATTTCGCCCAGAATGAATTAAGGTTGCTGAAAGATCAGTGAGAATCATTCAAATTCTGCTCAGAATTCTGTTATAAACAGCGCTGATGTAGGCTATGTCAGACAACCAGAAGTCACACCAACTTAAGCAAAGTCGAATGTTATTACATTATTCATTTCAGGGTTTGTACAACCTTTTGAGAGAGAAATTCAAGCACTTTTCAATGACTTTCAAGCATTTTGCACAACCATTTTAAGCACTTTAAAGCTCTTATGATCCAATTTGAATGTTATCTTGATGGCCAAAATATACTTTGTGGTAAACAAACACTTATGTAAAATTAAAAACATAAAATATCGATTATAACCAGTATATGGCAATAATAATCTGTCTATTTTATGCATATACAATTTATAGTTTATGTGAAGATTGTTTTAAAATCACCTAAATTAAAAGCTGTTATATATTTCAGAGCCTATTAAATGTTGGGCTTTCAATTCTACTGTAATGTTGAATGGACATAATTAATATGTAAAACTGAGAGAAAATTCATTTAATAGAGTCACCAGTAGCAATATTGAAATCAATACTTCATTAATAATAGGCTACTTGGTAAAAAGATGCTATTAAACACATATTTAAAAATACTTTGTTATTTCTACCTTAATTTGGAGGTTCATTGTGAAATTATGACAGTATAAATATATAAATATGCGATTATTCATGATTAATTACAAAAAAATGTGATTTTTTTTTTTTTTAATTGATTGACAGACAGCACCTTAACCTTTTATAGATGTTGGTGTTGGTAATATTAGTTCATTTTAGTGAAAATGCATTTCAGTGTAATTGTATAGGCCCCCTAGAAAAAGATCGGGACGGCCCCCATCCCCTTGGCCCGCTTCAAATTTCCAGTTCGATAATCCGGCCCTCAAATGGATCTAATTGAATAGCCCTGCCCTATGATTTACTCACCCTCAAGCCATCCTAGCTGTATAAGACTTTATTCTTTCAGATGAATACAATCAGAGTTATATTAAAAATGTCCTGGCTCTTCCAAGCTTTATAATGGCAGTGAATAGGTGTTGAGAATTTAAAGCAAAATAAAGTGCATCCATCCATCATAACAAGTACTCCACACAGCTATGAGGGGTTAATAAAGGCCTTCTGAAGTGAATTGATACATTAGTGTAAGAAAAATATCCATATTTAAAAATTTTATGAACTGAAATCTCTAGCTTCTGCCAGCTGTTGAACTCGTGTTCACGAGAGAGTGGCTTTCTAATGGATGAGGTACGACCTAGGACACCAATCACGAATTAGAAGTACAAAATGAGGATTTGTAAAGAAAAATGACGGAGGATTTCAATATCATCCAAGAGGAGTCTGGTTTTCCTTTGCTGTAAACAAAACTTGGTTCTCACAAGACTAGTATATTCTCATTGGAGCTTATGCAACGTCTGCATCCTACATCATTTGCTTAAATGCCACTCTCTCGTGTACGACAGTAAATCATGAGGTAATTTTCATTTTTGGGTGAACTATCCATTTAAAATAAAAATAATAATAATATGTAAATACCTCAGTATACACCAGATGTCAAGCTTTTTAGCACATCTGTCATTTTCTTCCACAGATATATGGCCATCATTCATCCCCTGCAGCAGAGGATGTCTGCAACTCAGACGAAAGTGGTCATCGGGGTCATCTGGGTGCTGGCTCTTCTTCTGGCCTTCCCCCAATACTACTACTCCGACACGGACCAGCTGCCCGGTAGGGTGGTCTGCTACATCGACTGGCCTGAGTACACCATCCTGGACTTCAAAACAATGTAAACATCTTACTTTTACCTAATCAGCATGCTTGTTGCCCCATACCACCATTTGCTGATATTGGAAAATGTTTAGGTTGAATATGCTTCATAAATATAGATTTATGGCTGTAGGTGCAGAGAATTCCTTTTCCAGATCGAATTTCACCAACGTTTCCGGATATTGTTGGAAATATTATCTTTATTACTTTCTAACTTTGGAGTGATCAAAAATCAGCGCTGCTTATTCCCTTAATGTTTGCTTATATAACAACACAGAGGAGTTTCTTTACAAAAAAAAAAACAGTAAACACAAGAAAGCCATGGTTCTGAGAGAGAGAAAAGACAAGTGTGCAAGACTATTAAAGCAAACATAATTGGAAATCTTGCCCAAGGGTAAATACAATGACTTTACAAGAGTAGACGCTAATGATTATTACTCCTCCGTACTGTGGTTATATACTCTCAAATAGTTGGCTTGTATAAAGATCAGCTTTAGTCTGAAGTGCCGAGGTCTAATGTCAAGTGCAGTGAAAATGGTGCAGTTGGAGTTTTGAAACACGGTGAGGACAGTTGTGGGGGAGGGGGTGCACAGATGCGCCAGCTGTGATGTCACAAAACCGCTTAACTCATGAAATCCGATTTTGCAGGAATAACTCGGCTGAACAGTGAACAGTTTCGATAAATAGTGCATGTGATGTACTCATCCGGATATCAGGTATCTATTGTGGAGTACAGTATTTGCTCATTTCCAAGTTGAAACAGAAATGTAAATCTTAAAGGGATAGTTCACCCAAAAATGAAAACTCTGTCATTAATTACTCATGTTGTTCCAAACCCGTAAGACTATTGTTTATCTTTGGAACACAAATTAAGATATAGATTCCGATAGCTTTCAGACCCTGCGTAGACAGCAACACACTGAAATATTCAAAGCCCAGAAAGGCAGTAAGGACATCATTAAAATACTCCATGTGACATCAGTGGTTCAACCGTAGTGTTTTTGTGTGCAAAGAAAACAGAAATAATGCTTTTTTCCAACAATTTCATTTCTTCCGTGTTAGTCTTCGCCACCACAAGAATTACACAACGCATGTAAACGAAGGAAAAATAAACATAGCAGTTGCATTGCCGTCTATGCAGGGTCATAAACCTCTCGGATTTAATCTTTTTTGATATATAATAACATTACAAACGTGGTAGATTAGAGAACGTGTCTGAAAACTATGTGCTGGAGAGAACATTGCCACCTTCGCTTATTAATATACAACTACAATGAGCACTTACCAAAACAATAACAAATTCCAGTGCTGGATTATTGCGTATTACTTATTAGCACACTAAACCTAAATCAAAACTTCTACTCAACAAGATTCTTCCTCTTTATTAGATATATCACTGCTGCTATCTCTGTAGAGAAAGACACCATGGAAAAGTGGCTTTACTATGATTTATCACCCCCTGCCTTTAAAAGCCTTGTTTTTCTTTCTCTCTCTCTCCGTTCTGTCTGTTTTATTTTTTTTTGTTGGATCATCTCTGTATATTTCAATCACCAGTTTCTGCTTCTCCCTCACATTCTGTTTCGTACAACTTTCTGGTGTACTTATTATATTCCTCTTTCTGTCTGTCTTTACTTCTGTGAGTGAGAAGTGCTAGTCCTTCTCTGTTAGTTAGTAAAGAAGTCGCTTTCTATGGCTCCCGAGATGTTCCCCTAAGCACCTCACCGTCTCTCTCTCTGACTCACTAAAACTCATTTCACATTTTCCCCAAACTCCCCTCTTTCTATTACCGTGTCTTTCACACCACAGTTGAGCTGTGATATAAAACCTTTTTGCTGGTGTTCCTACCAGGGGGTATGGAAGCTAACACATCCATTTTTGTAGCTCACAATATATCTTTATAATTCACACTTTATCAAGAATCATTAATTAATCTCTATTGTTGTCTCGTTTTACACTAAAAATACAGTTCAGGTCAAAAGTTTACATACACCTTTCAGAATCTGCAAAATGTTAATTATTTTACCAAAATAGGGAGGATTACACAAAATGCATGTTATTTTTTATTTAGTACTGACCTAAATAAGATATTTAACATAAAAGAAGTTGACATATAGTCCACAAGAGAAAATAATAGTTTAATTTATAAAAATGACCCCATTCAAAACTTCACAAGCACTTGATTCCTAATACTGTGTTGTTACCTGAATGATCCACAGCTGTGTTTTTTTCTGTTTTGTGATAGTTGCTCATGAGTCCCTTGTTTGTCCTGAACAGTTAAACTGCCTGCTGTTCTTCAAAAAAAA
Organism: Garra rufa; assembly: GCF_049309525.1. Taxonomy (NCBI): domain Eukaryota; kingdom Metazoa; phylum Chordata; class Actinopteri; order Cypriniformes; family Cyprinidae; genus Garra; species Garra rufa. Next base: position 36,302,611 of record NC_133365.1, on the reverse strand, counting down.
AAAAAATCCTTTAGGTCCCACAAATTCTTTGGTTTGGTTTTCCAGCATTTTTTTTGTATTTTAACCCTTTCCAGCAATGACTGTATGATTTTGAGATCCATCTTTTGACACTGAGGACAACTAAGGGACTCTATTACAGAAGGTTCAAATGCTCACTGATGCTTCAGAAGGAAAAGCTATGCATTAAGAGCCCAGGGGGTGAAAACTTTTTGAATTTGAAGACCAGGGTAAATTGAACTTATTTTTTCTTCTGGGAAACATGCACGTATTTTCTGTAGCTTCTGAAGGGCAGTACTAAATGACAAAAATAAGATATTTAGGCAAAATAAGCAAAATGTACACATCTTCATTCTGTTCAAAAGTTTACACCCCTGGCGCTTAAAGGGATAGTTCACCCAAAAATGAAAATTTGATGTTTATCTGCTTACCCCCAATGCATCCAAGATGTAGGTTACTTTGTTTCCTCAGAAAAACACAAACGAAGATTTTTAACAAAAACCGGTGCAGTCTGCCAGCCTTATCATGGACATGGATGGGCACCAACCCTTTAAAAGTAAACAAAAACATGCACAGACAAATCCAAATTACACCCTGTGGCTCGTGATGATACATTGATGTCTTAAGACACGAAACGATCGATTTTTGTGAGAAACTGAACAGTATTTATATCATTTTTTACCTTTGATACACAGCCACGTCCATCTGTCATGTGCACGAGTTTGGCATCAGTCACGTCACATGAGCACGCGCTCTGGCGTAGAATACGCAAACACCGTAAGGGGAAATCAGTGAAAAGTCCCGGATGAGTTTGCGCAAACTAATGTAATCTTTTAGCTTTAAATCGGTTTAAACAATCAGGATACGCGCAAGTAATTACCATTTTGAATAGCCGCTATACCCACAATCTCTGTGCACTGTGGAAACAATGAGTGTCGTATTCATGCAACAGATCGCTTCCGGCGTTTGCGTATTCTACGACAGAGCGTGTGCTCATGTGACGTAACTGATGCCAAACTCGTGCACATGACAGATGGACGTGGCTGTGTATCAAAGGTAAAAAATGATATAAATACTGTTTAGTTTCTCACAAAAACCGATCGTTTCATGTTTTAGGACATCAATGTATCATCACGAGCCGCAGGGTGTAATTTGGATTTGTCTGTGCATGTTTTTGTTTACTTTTAAAGGTTTGGTGCCCATCCATGTCCATGATAAGGCTGGCAGACTGCACCGGTTTTCGTTAAAAATCTTCGTTTGTGTTTTTCTGAGGAAACAAAGTAACCTACATCTTGGATGCATTGGGGGTAAGCAGATAAACATCAAATTTTCATTTTTGGGTGAACTATCCCTTTAATGCATAGTTTTTTCCTTCTGGAGCATCAGTGAACATTTGAATCTTCTGTAATAGTTGCACATGAGTCCCTTAGTTGTCCCCAGTGTGAAAAGATGGATATCAAAATCATATAGTCATTGTTGGAAAGAGTTCAAATACACAAAAATGCTAAAAAACCAAAGAATTTGTGGGACCTGAAGGATTTTTTTGAAGAACAGCAGTCAGTTTAATTGCTCAGGACAAACATCACTAAACCAAAAAAAAATCATTCAGGTAACAACACAGTATTAAGAATCAAGTGTATGCAAACTTTGAAAGGGGTCATTTTTATAAACCCAACTATTATTGTCTCTTGTAGACTATTTGTAAACATCTTATTCAGGTCATAAAAAATAACATGCATTTTGTATGACCCCTCTTATTTTGGTAAAATAATTTTGCACATTCTGCAAGATGTATGTACATTTTTGACCTCAACTGTATACAAAAACAATATACATTTATTTGAAAAGCAATATAAGATAATAATTACACCTGGAATTAACATCCTTTGTGTAAACACTAGAGCTTTGCACCAGATCGCAGTGTAGCCCTGTCTGTTCACAACCACTCGCCCATCAAAAAAGCTATTCAAACTTCGCTATGATGTGTGAAAACACGCATTATGGTCGATCTGGCCATCTGAGTTTTTAGTATTGAGATAATGGTAGGCTCATGATTTTTAAGTAGTTCTACAGTGTGCCGTCAGTGTATTTTAGCACCAATTATTGTTTTCTTTTGGGATCTAATAGAGCCTTTGGACACTGAAACAGTGGAGGGTGAATCAGACTAAACAATCAGACAGTATTTGTGCACTGCTCTCGGTGATCTGCAAAAGTGATGTATTGTTGAGTGTGCCGAAATGAGAGGAAAGTGTCTCGACAAAATCCAAACACAAGCGGTCGCTTTTGGAATGCACATTAATTCCAGGTGGAAGCGCTAATGCGTCTCGACTGACCACTTGTGATCGGATCACTGAAAACCCATCTTAAAACCAGATGTAAACACTGTTTCCAGGGAATATATGTTGTAGTAGGTTTATTTTTCTTAGCTCACCTATTAAACCTCACTAAATTTAGTTAGAGTTATGCATTAAACAAGACAAAAACTTCTGCCATTGGGGTAAAAAACTTTTAAAAGCTTAAATTCATTTCAGTTTGCAGAAAAAATACAAGAAATGACAAAAGAATACGAATAGTGCTTTACAAGCTCCATTGAGCAAGCTGAGGGCAATGCTGGTCACGAAGACTCCTCTGAGATGTTAAAGTAAATGTGAAAAAAAAAAAAAAAATTCTAGGTGGAAGAAAAACTCATGTAGCCTACCTCCTCGGGCTGACAAACTGATTTTTTTTATAACATTTTTTTTTTTGTTGTTGTTGTTAAAGAGACAAATCACCCAGAAATAAAAATTCTGTCATTAATTACTCACCCACATGTCGAAACCCATAAGAAATTAATTCATCTTGGGAACACAAAGATATTTTTGATGAAATCCAAAAGCTTTTTTGCATAGACAGCAATGCAACTACCACATTCAAGGCCTGGAAAGGTATTAAGGACAGTAAAGTTTTAAAGTGACACATTGCTTCTCAAGTACTTTTATGTTGTTTTAAGAAAGTTCAGATATTTTTAACTAAAACCCAAGTTCAAAAGTACTGAATAAGACAGATTTGCTGTGCACTGTACTCCAGTAAATTTTACCAGCATCTTGATTCTGACAAGCATGCAGGAAGTAAAAACTGAGAACAAGCATCTTCAGATCCACATGAGATTGGATGCGCTCACCAGGAGCCCAAACTGTCTTCAGTACTGTAAGCAGTGAGCTGTTCATCAACATCAGCTTAAAGATTAGACTCATAATACGGCAGTCATCTTGTTTCTCTTAAATGAGATATTTTAGCTTAGCGCATCTCTAAATCTTCTTTAAAGCGTCACACTAATTTCACACACAGAAATACAACCATTCTATTCACAGCCTGTGAAGTAGCACAGATTGTAAATAACAAATTCACTCAATGAAAAGAAAAATCCCCTCAAATGCTCTTTTGTAAATCCACTTTTTGAGTATCATTGTCATCTACTCAGGCTCGAATAGCAAGCTTAAAAAAAATCACACCGTTCACATCTGAATGGATGTAGCACTTATTATTTTATAATGAAGCTGTAATGACTTGTACAGATGGGTTAAGTGCGCCAAACCCAGACGAGACCTGTCTCGCGTTAACATAATAGTTCAGTCTGATTAGAAATGACACCAGGTCTGTTTCATAGCACATTGACTGGGTTTGAAGTGTTGCACGGCACACCGTCTAGCTCTTATTCATGGCTTTGCTTTGCTGGGTGTTATAATAGACTGGAGACACATGCCAGAGTATAAATAGTCTGGTGTGTTATGAAAGCTCACATGCAACATACCTGACATGAGCTCATGCTTATGTTCAAGTGCTGACAAATTATCTGTATGTTACTCAGATAACATTTACTCACGTTTATATAATTCAGACCACCCAGAGGACTATTTTTTAGCTCAGAGGAAGACTTTATGGTTATGTTTGATTAACCTAAAAATGAAAAATTCACTTACTTACCCTCGTGTTGGTCAAGGTCCTGCAGTTTTTCTTTCTTCTGCAGAATACAAAAGTAGATAAGGCTGCATGAATGACTGATGTATTGCGATATGGGTGGGCGTGATTGTTAAATCACAAAAGCTGCAATTTAATTGAAGTGCCCTGCAAAAGTATTCACACCCCTTCATTTTTTTTCACATTTTGTTTTGTTGCAGCATTATGTTAAACTGCTTTAAGTTACTTTTTTTCCCACATCAATCTACATCACATACACCATACACCATAATGACAAAGCACAAAACAGGTTTGTAACAACTTTGCAAATTTATTAGAAATAAAAAACTGAAAAGATCCCGTTGCATAAGTATTCATACCCTTTTCTGGTACACTGGAAATTTAGCTCAGGAGCATTCATATTGCTTCTAGATGTTACTACCCTTCGAGTGGAGTTAAACTGTGGCAAATTCATTTAAATGAGTATGATTTAGAAAGGCACACACCTCTCAGAAAAGGTCTAACAGCTGAAAATGCATATCAGAGCAAAAACCTCTGAAAAAGTCCTGAGGTCAAGATAACTGCTTGTAGAGCTCAGTGACAGACTTGCGTTAAGGCAATGATCTAGGGAAGAGTTCAGAAAAAAATCTGCTGCATTGAAGGTTCACAGAAGCATTATCCATACTGGAAGACGATTGGAACAACTAGGACTCTAGAAAATGTCTGCCAGCCCCCATCCAACCTGACAGCCCTGCTGAAAAAAACAGCTAATACCAGCCTAGGCTGGTTGGCTGGTCTTAGCTGGTTTAAGCTGGAAGTAGCTGGTTTTAGCTGGTCTCCCAGCCTGGCCAGGCTGGAAAAGTGGCCAAAACCCCTCTAAAACCAGCCTGCCTTCCAGCTATGACCAGCTAAAATCAGCCAATCAGCCTAGGCTGGTTTTAGCTGTTTTTTTCACCAGGGAGAGCTTGAGAGATGAAAAGGTGAGGCAAAGATAATTGCCAAATGCAGATGTGCAAAGCTTGTCACATCATATCCAAAAAGACTTGAGGCTGTAAAGGTGCTTCAACTATGTACTGAGTTAAGGGTATGAATACTTATGCAATGTACTTATTTCAGTGTTCTATTTTTAATAAATTTGTAAAATTTGCAAATCTGGTTTTTGCTTTGTCATTATTATGGTGTATGGAGTGTAAATTGATGTGGGGAAAAACTAATTTAAAGCAGTTTAACATAATGCTGCAACAAAACAAAATGTGAAAAAAGGGGTATGAATACTTTTGCAAGGCACTGTAAATATATGGTATATATTATATGTTGCTTGTTTCAGAGTGAAGCGTGGAGTAGTAATTTCTATCCAAGCAGCTCATGATTCAGTGTTTTCAGGATATCAATTAGCAGTAAATGCTGCTCTACACAAACTCTTTTCTTAATCTGTGCTGAATCTTGCTTATAACATGCATTTGGAAATACAATATGCGCCAACTATCTTCCCAAACTTATAAACAAAAGAGATGCTTAAAGGCTTCCTGCAAAAACAAAAGCTTGATCGTTAAGTGTTTAAAAATGAAGAAATTAAGTAAGCCATAAAGCCAAAAAAAGCCCTATGATTTCATGGGCAGATTTGTGAAATCCATTATACAAATGGAATTTACTATATTACACTGAGTGTTGTGGAATTTGCCCAATTTTGAATGAATAAATCAAAAGTAGGTCAGTACATTTAAATCAAAACGTGATATGGACTAGTAGCTGTAAATATTAAGCCACAAAAATACTATTTAAATACAAACCTGCATGTTCTGTGTGTCTCTGTGTGAATGAATGGCACACGGTTTCGTTTACTATACACATACTGAAGCGCGTGGAATGCTTATGGTGTTTTCAGCCTCTGCCGCCTCAAAATGAACATGAACACATAAACAATCTCTAGAACTGCTCTGAGAGTCACTTCATGAGCGTTTTACCATTTCTTTTGAGAAAAAAAACTATGTCATATATATATATATATATATATATATATATATATACAAACAGAAATGTAATGGTCTTCATAGCAACCCGTCAAAATAAAAGTTCAGTTTAACTAGAAGAAACTGTGACAGAAATATATTACTTAATGTAATGATAGTGTTGCTACTACTAATAAAAATATTATCAAAACATAACTTTTAACCAATATTTACTAGAAAAATTATTAATTAGAATTTATTTACCAGAAAAGATGTAAAACATAAATAATAAATTAATTCTTTATAAAAAATAAATTAATTAGACATGCTTTTGATTATTAAAATTCAATAAAACCATTAAATTGGAATCCAGGAAATGAATGGAAAACAGAATTTAGTTAAAAAATAAAACAGAATTTCAGGGGAAAAAACAAACAAACATATTTTCAATTTTTGTTAAACTTTTAATAAATTGCTGTTAAACTGTGTACATTTTATGATTTCAATTAATTAGATATGCTTTTTGGAATCCAGAAAATTAATGGAAAACAGAATTGGGTAAAAATAAACCTGAATTTGAGGGAAAAACATATTTCATAGGGCCTTAAAGATTAAATTTTTGTTAAACTTTTAATAAATTGCTGTTAAATTGAGTACATTTTATGATTTCAATTAATTAGATATGATTTTGGAGTAATATATTTTTTATACACAATCTAGAAAAATTGGAAAATGGAAAAAAACTAAATCCAGAAAAAAAATTAAAGAAAAAGCAAAGAAGAAATAAAACCGATTTCATAGGGCTCTGAGTATTGTAGACTTTTATAGTATACTATTTGGTTTTAAATACTCTATTTCTATTTTATAGTGATATATTATGATGTTATGATATTTAGTTTAATATTTTATTTAGTAATTATTATGATTGTTATTATAATTATTATTAAGAAAGAATGAAACACTCATAAATATCAGTATTGTAGTTTTATAGTATAGTAGATTTAAAAAAAAACTTTTTTTACTTTATAGTAAAATATGATTTACTTTTGGTTAATATTTCATGTAGTAATAGTAGTAATTGTCACGCTTCAGGCAGGAACACACGAACAACGAATTATTATCATTAATCATATCGATATATAATCACAAAATATAATGAATAATCAACAAGCCCAGAGCTTTTTGGCGTTTCATCGGTCGGTTGCAATTCCTATCAGAAAAATCACAAAGCATGCAGTCCTACCCCAATGACTTTTAATTTGTAAATATAGCGTCATTGCGCTTCAGGCGTTTGAATCCTGGCTCAAGGATCTTTCCCGATCCCTTCGCCATCAATCTCTCTCGCTTCATTTTCTGTCTGCTCTATATGCTATCCTGTCATAAATAAAGTTTAAAAAACAATCTTTTTTTGGTTTTCAGTAGAACAAAGAAAGTCACACAGGTTTGGAACAACATGAGGGTAAATAAGTGAGGGCAAGCGTTCAGACAAAATAGCAGAACAATCACTTTAAGCAAGAGTCCTAATTTGATCTCACTGCTGTCAAGGAGAAACAACTGAGATTTGAAAGAGATTGAATCATTTACTTTAATAGGAGGCCAGCATCATACTACATATCATCTTACCCCCATTTCCCTATTCATCCTCTAAATAAACAGCCGAACTTGATACTCCAAAAGCGCACTAATATAGAAGGATTTGTAAACACACTGACTTATGAATATAGATAACACGGTACATCAGGCAGCCCAGCTAAAATAGCTAGATAACACATTATCTTTGCTCAAAAAAAGTTCATGAGAATTGAATTCAGTGTGACTACGAAAAGTGCAGAGATGTATGATGTTATCTCAGCACCCCACCACTGTTCTGACCCTTTCATCGTGTTCTTTGGCTCTGTTTGATAGCAGTTCACAGATAACACATTCTCCGCCATCCCCACCTAAAGACTGACAGCTCACTAACAGCATGTGACCAGGCTGTTTCAGTTTGCCTAGCCTGGAACTTAGATGTCTTTTTGGGCGACCCACAGGCTTGCTGCAGGCTTTATTTCTCTCTCTCCCTCCGTCTCTCTTTTTGCTTCTCAACTCTTGCGAGAAAAGGGGGAAATTGAGCTCTCCTCAATCTGGATTCTGACAGGGTGCGCTCCGTGAGGCACTGATTTCTGCAAATTGCCATGAAACTCAACCAGGAGAACTCGTAGTGCAGCTAGCTGTATTTTTACCAGAGATTATAGGCACAAAATGCTCCACAAATATGAGCTAATATGAATGATTAGTTCTAATGAGGTGTCTAAAAGCAGAACAACCCATACAGATGACAAAAAACACATCCGGTAGTCAGTCTAATTTTATGCTTTTGAAATAAGAAAAACCCATGTTTACGAGATCTTTTGTAACATTAAAAACGTCTTTGACACTTTTGATCAATTTAATCCGCCATGCTAATTTTTGTCAGGATTCTTTGATGAGCAGAATGTTCAAAAGAACAGAGAACATCAGAAATGTCTTTACTGTCACTTTTTTCAATTTAATGCATCCGAGTTGAATAAAAGTACTAATTTCTTTAATAAAGAAAATCTTAACGACTCCAAAGTTTTGACTGGTAATGTACAGTTGAAGTCAAAAGTGGATGTAAAGCCTCACAAAATCTGCAAAATGTAAATTATTTGACCAAAATAATAGGGATCAAACTAAATGCATGTTATTATTTATTTAGTACTGACCTGAAAAATATTTCCCACAAAAGATGTTTACATATAGTCCACAAGAGAAAAGAAACAAAAGTTTACATACGCTTGATACTTAATACTGTGTTGTTACCTGAATGATCCACAGCTGTGTTTTTTGGTTTAGTGACAGTTGTTCATGAGTTCCTTGCTTGTCCTGAACAGTTAAACTGCCCACTGTTCTTCCCACAAATTCTTTGGTTTTTCAGCATTGTGTATTTGAACTCTTTCCAACAATGACTGTATGATTTTGAGATCCATCTTTTCACACTGAGGCACTCATATTCAACTATTACAGAAGGTTCAAACACTCACTGATGCTCCAGAAGGAAACACAGTGCATTAAGAGCCAGGGGGTGAAAACTTTTGAACAGAATAAAGAGATGTATTTTTTTTTATTTTACCTATTTATAACATTTCTTTTATTTAGTACTGCCCTTCAGAAGATAATTACATGTTTCCCAGAAGACAAAATAAGTAACATTTGTGCTGATCTTCAAATTCTAAAAGTTTTCACCCCCTTAATGCAGCCTGTTTGCTTCTGAAGCATCAGTGAGTGTTTGAACCTTTTGTGATAGTTGCATGAGGCCCATCAGTTGTCCTCAGTGCGATAAGATTGACCTCAAAATCATACAGTCCTTGTTGGAAAGGATTCAAATACACAAAACTGCTGAAAAACCAAAGAATTCGTGGGACCTGAAGGATTTTCTGAAGAACAGCGGGCAGTTTAACTGTTCAGGACAAACAAGGGACTCAATAAATAATAATAAAAAAAAGCTGTGGATCATTCAGGTAACAACACATTATTAAGAATCAAGTGTATGTAAACTTCTGAACGGGGTCATTTTTTATAAATTCAGCTTTTATTTTCTCTTGTGGACTATATGTAAATGTTTTATGTGAAATATCTCATTCAGGTCAGTACTAAATAAAAAATATCAAGCATTTTGTATAATCCCTCATATTTTGGTCAAATAATTAACATTTTGCAGATTCTGCAAGGTGTATGTAAACTTTTGACTTCAACTGTATATATATGAAAATATTGTAGATATTTCATCGATATATAGCATCGATATTTCACCCTACAAACATGAATAGAATTCATAAAACAACTTTGCCTAGAATAAAACCAAAATATATACATTTTAAAATAACAATGCATTCATTTACATTGTATTACTCTTAACTCGTTCATTTGTATTATTCTTATTTCTTGTTTAACATTATTTTTTAATAACCTTTTCTAAATAAAAAGCATTTAAAGAGAACCAACAAAGAATCCAAGTTAAGTGTTTCCTAAAACTTGTACTTGTTAAACTCCTTAAAAGCTTAAAAACCTCCACCCATAGCTATGCCACTGGCCAAATCACTGTTGTTAGAAAGTAATTTGGGCATTTCCATAATTGGTCAAACATTTAGTAGTAGCTGTATGATGTGAAGTATTGCTAAATAAGGAATAATCACTCATGCGACACATGTGAACCATATCAGATTCATTCCAGTCTCTCTCCCTTCCTGTTTTTCTGATATTTGACTGACGCGTCCAAATCCTGAAAGCACAAATTCAAAGATTGTTTTTGCAAATGTTCGTCTCAAACTCAAAGATCCAGGGAAGTTTTAGTAGAGAAGCTAGATGACATACAGAGGTGAGAATGAGGAAAAAAACAGCAGCCTTTATTTGTTTTTATAATTAGGGTTCCATCTGGTAGTTTCACTGCATACTTTTACTTTTTCTTGGGCTTGATTCAAATTAAATAATTGCCAATTTCTCCCTCCGCTGCAAATGTCCTCCACTATTAGCTAAGACTGTTTTTTTCTTGGATGACAAAAGCTTTAAAGATTGTATTTGTACCTAAAGTGTTCTACCTTGGGTATTACTTCATTAGTTCTATCTGCAATGCGCTCTGTTAGCAGATTTCATTAATTACTCTAATCTTTCTTTTTGTGTGGGAACACAAGAAGTTGATAACAGACACATTGTGATGTTCTTTATGCTTCATTTACCTAAATGTGCTGCTAGAACAAAACAGGTACTTGCATTTCAGATATCATTAGTAAGCCATTGCTGCATGACAGTTATTACTGTTACTGACAGTTATTACACTGTTTGCTCATGGTGAAAACAGACACTCCAAATCTGAAAGGTGGAAACCAAATTTGAAGTGTGACAGTGAGACAATGCTTCTAACTCGCAGCCTTTTTTTTTTCAACACAGCTCTGTCAGACACTTTATCCTGGTGTAAGTAGAAAGTCTTGGCTTTGACGCTGAAAGCAATCAGTCTAGCTGGCATTCTGCTGCATCTCTTCATTACCTGTGACTGTGAATTGACCGATTGTTCTGACATATGGCATTTTAATAAACTCAATGAATTAAGACCGCAATTCGCCACTTAACAACTATAATATTTCATACAGGAGCTTCTCAGTAACGTTGATGAAATTTCCACATCCACAGATGAAAAATCACTCTCTCTCTCTGGAATTTTACCTTGCTAGTCTAAATGTACTGGAATGCATTAAAGTGCGTACGTGGCATCAAAATGAGTTTTAGAGTGGGATGGGACAAGAAAGGTGGGCTGTGGTACCACTATTTGGCACAACCTGAGCTTATTAATATTAATTAGCTCACTTTTAACATTGTTAGGTCATCTTAAACCATCCAGCTACATTACACAATTGATGTTTATGAGCCAAACCTCTGTACGATTCATAAATTGATGTTCTGTGCAGATGTGCTGCAACCAGTCAAAAGTTTTTGAACAGTAAGATTTGTAATGTGTTTTTAAAGAATTCTTATCTGCTCACCAAGTCTGCATTTATTTGATCCAAAATACAGCAAAAGCAGTAATATTGTGAAATCATTTACTATTTAATATGACTGCTTTCTATTTGAATATACTGTATTTTAAAATGTAATTTATTCCTGTGATCAAAGCTTCATTTTCAGTATCATTACTCCAGTCTTCGGTGTCACACGATCCTTTAGAAATCTTTCTAATATGATGTTTTGCTGTTCAAGAAACATTTTTGATTATTAACATTATCAATATACAAAACAGATGAGTACATTTTCAGGATTCTTTGAAAGATTTGAAATAAAAAGCTTGTGTAACATTATACACTATACCATTTTAAAGTCCGGAGTCAGAAAAAAAAAGTCAGGGGGAAAATGAATACTGAATACTTGTTTTTAGCGAGGATGCTTTAAATTGATCAAAAGTGATGATAAAGACATTTATAATGTTACAAAAGATTTCTATTTCAGATAAATGCTGTTCTTCTGACCTTTCTATTCAACAAAAAACCTGAAAAAATTATACTCTACGTTTTCAACATAATACATGTTTTTGACAGCCACCTAGAATATTAGAATGATTTCTGAAGGATCATGTGACTGGAGTAATGATGCTAAAAATTCAGCTTTCTAAATCACAGGAAGAATTACATTTTAAAATATATTCAAATAGGAAACAGTTATTTTAAATAGTAAAAATATTTTAAAAAAATTACTGTTCTTGCTGTACTTTGGATCAAATAAATGCAGGCTTGGTTAGCAGAAGAGACTTCTTTAAATAACATTAAAAATCTTACAATATAAAAACTATGGACTGGTAGTGTAGGTTGTATGTAGATTTTCTATGCAGAAATGCAATATAAAGCAAGTTTGCTTGGATATTTTACGTTAGCTTTTAATATTAATAAATAAATGGAATAAATCTGTATAGATAAAAGAATTCGAAGTACATCAAAAAAAAGAAAATTCTTAAAGGGGTCATCGGATGCCCATTTTCCAAGTTCATATGATTCTTTAGGGTCTTAATGAAAAGTCTATAATATACTTTGGTTAAAAATTCTCAATAGTAGTGTAAAAAACACCCTTTTACCTTGTCAAAATCAGCTCTGCAAATAATCAACTCATTTTATTGCATGGTCCTTTAAATGCAAATGAGCTCTGCTCGCCTGGCCCCTTCCTGTTGTGTGAGCCGTAATGTTTACTTTAGCCGCATTTAGCCGCGATTAGCGGTGAAACTCGCCAACAAGCACATTATTAAGAAAGGCTGTTTGCAAACATGCAAAAAAAACCTTAAGCTCACTTCTGCTGTGGGTGAAGCTGCATCAGGAACGATTTGCACGAACATAGACGCATATATAGATCGGGATCAGCGCTTTCCTTTTAAAAATGAAATTAACGTTATCCTCTGTCTTCGGCGGCTCAGATGTCTGGAATAAATGACTACTGCTATGTTCATTATTACTTCCAACAACAGAACACTTCAATCGCCCAATCGGACACATTTTTGTCTTCCCCTGCACCTGAGTCGACACAATGGCGATTGGACTGTTTGAGCTCGGTGAGGGCGGGTCTAAGGTAAGGCTCTCATGTCAATCAACTATCATAGGAGCAGCCTCTGTCGGTGTGTCGTCACACTGACAAGAAGCTGAGAATGACCTGATTTTAAAAAGGGGATATTACTTTTAAACATTAAAAAATACCACTGGGTGGTTTCTCATTGTAGGGTGGTTGTGTACACTAACTGCCAACACACATTAATGTTCAAACTACATGTAAAAGTGAGTTTTGCATCCGATGACCCCTTTAATATTGAATGAACATGTAAGAAAATTATTTTACCTGACTTTCTCTCATAAGAAAAGATTATACAGATTATTTTTGTCCATATAATGAAAGTCATTAGATCCCACTGTCATTATTTATAGAAAAAAAACACAGAAACATTCTTCAAAATACCTACTTTTGTGCTTCACAGAAAAAAGTCTGTCATATAGATTTGGAACAAGACATTTGACGCCATTTTGGAGTGAACTTTCTCTTTAAATTCTGAGAATGAAAATGTCAACAATTTAACATCAAGATGCAATTAGAAAAACTACCTGTCAATAGTGCACTGATTGCCATATTTGTCTATATAAATGTAAATTTGGTCTCCTGAAATAAGTGATTTGATTTTCACGCCTCTTAAATCAATTGAGATTGAAACTGATTCAGCACTGCATGTTTTCTAATTTCCTCACCTATTTAAAGGTGCACTCATTAATTTCTCCCTCATTAGAACACACTTTTCCAGTCAAACGTTTGGAATAATTAATAGCAGTCTATCACGGTTTCCACAAATGTATTTCCAAAAAAATAAAACAGCAACTTTTCTACATTGAATTTAATAAGTAATGTTTCTTAAGCACCAAATCAGCATATTAACGATTTCTAAAGGATTCTGTGACACTGGAGTAATGCCTGCTGAAAAGGCATCTTTGCCATCAGGAATAAATTACATTTTAAAATATATCCAAATAGAAAACAGTTGTTACATTGTAATGTTTTACAATATTAATGCCTTTACTCTATTTTTGCTTAAATAAATGCACCCTTGGTAAGCATTTAAGATTAAAAAAAAAAAAAAACTTAATCATTCCAAACTTTTGATATTGCAAAAACACACCATTACCTTATGAGCAAAATCTGAATCTGAAACTAGAATGAGAAATGTTAAGTTTTCTTTCTCAGTCTGTCGCCATATCGTTTCCTTCTCTCGACTCCTGTTTTCCTGATTGCACTTAATTGCTAGTGAAATGGTGAGTGAGGTATAAGTGGTGGTCAGCAAGAGGTGACTGCACTGCCTTGCTTTACTCATCAGAGTTTCTTTGTGCTGTACCTAGTTCAATCATCTTTCCTACTCACATTCTTTAACAGCAGCCATGGAGAAGCTGTTAGCGTAGGAAGGGGGTGGGTGAATGTTGCCAAGTCCAAGTCTCCTGATGACAGCATTCCACCTGTGCCACTAAGGAATATGAAACAATGGAAGTATAATTAATCATGGCCTCGTTTTTAGACTCCCTCTTGGAGGGAATCACTGGAAGCAACAATATCACAGAGAAATCTGTGTTGTCTTCAGATTGGCAGGTGGCATTCCTGATACGAGTATCTCTCAGTCTGGCCCTTAGGGCATTTCCTGCAGTGTTTACTGTCTGCTCTTAGAGAACGTCACCAGTTTTTTTCATTTTGAGGGTGAGTATTTATATAAGCATAGCCACATAACCCAAGTGGTTTTTGAAATAGGTTTATCTCATGAATATCAATTACAACATGAATGGATGCTTTAAGGTTACTTCAAAATTGAGCTCATTAATATTCATGATGGGTATCGTATTCACAATAATTTATCTGTGGATGAAGAAGCTTCAACATTATTGAGCAGTTCCTTTAAGAAGGTAAACACTGTAGTGTCCTTTGGCCATGGGATTGCAAGTCATTGCGATTCAAATACATGCAGTGCATTTTAATAGAGTTATACTGTAAATCGTGATGCAGTTTGATTGCTGTGTTTCCTTGTTACACGTTTACTTAATAAATCATGCATTAAGTAGTCTAGTTCACTTTGTAATTGCTTTTGAGAGATTAATGGGGTGTAATATGTTTATCTTTGATATGTGACTTCACTTAGGTGCTTGTTTGATTCATGATTTTAGTTCTTTGCAAGACCAAGTGCATTAGGGCTAAGAAATGAGCTGTGCCTAGATTTCTCCGACGGGCAACATGACTCAAGTCCGACAAAGATTTGGCAAAGCAAAAATGTTGAGAATAGATAAAAGTCTGAACAGTCTGAACAGTAAAGGAATGCTTACTTTTACATGTATGCATTTGAAATAAACCGTTTTACGAAGCCCTATGAAAGAAAAACAATAGATTTATTAATATGCGACGTTTTATTAATTAGTTCCCTTGCTGTATTTAAATAGTGTCCATTTTGTACTAATTTGTTCCCTCATTTTAATTAAAAAATAAAATCGTGTAACAAGTCTTTAATTCATGGCCGCAATTTGATTTTGTTTTTTTTTCCTATATATCATGTCATAACCCTTGTTTTTATATTCTTATGATATAAATAAACAAAAGATCAATAATGAGAGTTATCAAATATAGGATGTATAAAACACTATGTATTTGCTCATTAAAATAATTAAAAATGTCTTTAAATAGCTAAAATGGACATTTTCTTGAGTGTGAACTTTCCTGTTGGTTTTGCCTTTTCCATGAAAACCAGAAAATTAAAACAGCAAACCCTAAATAAAAGATGTAAAAGTGTATATAACAATAAATGAGTCCATTTTGAACACAATAAAATAAAAAAATGCACAGGGGCAGCACTAAAACAGCAAACATAGGCTCATTGGAAATATGTATATATACACATTTCTGCAAAACTGAAACAACGTACCAACAATGCAAAAGTATTTATACCTCTTCATTTTTTATGTTGCTGCCTTATGTTAAACTGCTTTAAATTACTTTTTTCCACATCAATCTACACTCCATACACCATAATGGCAAAGCAAAAAAATGTATTCAAAATAAAAAAACTTAAATTATTTCATTGCATAAGTATTCATACCCTTATCTGGGACAGTTGAAATTTAGTTTAGGAGCATTTATATTGCTTGTAGATGATACTACACTTCGAGTGAAGTTAACCTGTGGCAAATTCATTTGAATGGTTATGATTTGGAAAGACAGAAACATCTTGATAAAACGTCTAATGGCTGAAAATGCATATTGAGGTAAAAAAAAAAAACTGCCTGTAGAGCTCAGAAACAGGATTGCATCAAGCCACACATCTGGGGAAGAGTTCAGAACAAAATCTGCTGCACTGAAGGTTAACAGAAGCATGTAGTCTCCGTTACCCTTAATAGAAGAAGTTTGAAACAACCACAACTCTTCCTAGAACTGGCCTCCTGGCCAAACTGAACAATTGATAGAGAACGTATTTGGTTAGAGTGATGACCAAGAACCTGATGGTCACTCTAGTTGAGCTCCATGATCATATGTGAAGCTAGGAGAGACCTAGAGAAAAATAAACATTACTGCAACACTACACTGATCTGGGCTTTATGGCAGTGTGGCAAGATTCAGTCCTCTCCTCGGTGAAGACACATGAAAACAGAATTTGCAAAAAAGCACCACAAGGACCCTCAGACTGTGAGAAACAAGATTCTCTGGTTTGATGAACCTCAATTCCAAGCATCATGTTTGAAGGAAACCAAGTACTGCTCATCACCTTATGAGTATCTCAACAGTAAAGTGTGCTGATAGCAGCTTCATGCTGTGGGGCTGGTTTTTTTCGAATGCGATATTAAGCTCGATATGGCGTAGCTTGTCAGAGATTTACGTCTCTGTGTATCAATTGCCGCTCCAGCGGAACCTGAGCGGAACGCACGTGATGGAGATTTACTACTAATCAAAGCACCGGCTTCATTGACTAAACGCGCCTCACAATATTGTTCGATATATTGCACAGCCCTAAGCTCAATGCACCAAAATACTAAGATAATTAATTTAAACATAGTCCAGAGCATTCAGAACTTCAGACTAGGCAGAAGGTTCACCTTCCAACAGGACAACTCTGTGAATGTCCATGAGTGGCCAAGCCAGAACCTGTGCTTGAACCCAATCAAACATTGCTGGCGAAAATTGAAAATGTCTGCCAGCCCCCATCTAACAGAGCTTGAGAGTTGAAGAGATGAGGAGAAATATGGCAGATAATTGCTAAATGCTGATGAGCAAAGCTTGTCGCATCTTGAGACTTGAGGCTGTAAAGCTGCTTCAGCTAAGTACTGAGTTAAGGGTATGAATACTTATGCAATGTACTTATTTCAGTTTTTGAACGCTTGCAATGTACTTATTTCAGTTTTAGAAAAAACTGAAACTGCCACAAAACATGCAGTAAGTACATAAAGTATTGCAGAAATGTATATAGAGGCACGTATTTTCATGAGCCTGGGTTGAAACCAGTACATATAGTGGCTGGTTAAACTGGATTGAAATGGCATGCAAAATTATTACTTCTAGACATTTTTGTTGATATTCTATCTATCTTTCTGTCTATCTATCTACCCTTTTGAAGGTACTTTGTATGTGTAGCAGTGCTGATTTACTTCCTCCCTCTCCTGGTGATGGGCTGTGCTTACCTGGTGGTGGGTTTGACTCTGTGGGCCAGCGAGATCCCAGGAGATTCGTCTGACCGTTATCAAGAGCAGCTGAACGCCAAACGCAAGGTCTTCACCACATCATCCTCTTGTTCCTCCTTTTTTCATCATCCTTTAAGCCTGTGACATTTGCCTACACACACATTCCAGGTCAGGCACTGAGTTAACAAAGCAGACAGAGTTCACCCGCAAGGGGAGGAGGGTCAGACAAGGCTGCATGAAATAATCACTATGAAACTCACCCATAGTGAGAAGGTCCGTCTGCTTCTTTCATCTGTATTCTCTGTGTGTACATGTTTCTGCCTCATTCAATACACTTATAGAAAAAGATATACCGTTTCCTCTCCGATATCTACTTTACATACCATTGCTAGCCTTATGCCTTACCATCTTCCTCTTCTAACTCCCACAAAATAGCTTAATCTACGCATCGTTTGTACTTATGATGACACAATGTGACATACTACCTCTAAGCGCCTGTATGTCCCCGTCTTCTGCTTGAGCTTCATAAACATCAAAGAGCCTCTGTCTGCTGAGTGATTTGCTACTACATACTCTGGCTTCTGGCAGAGTGTGTCATTTTTGTTTTCACGCCGATTTCAGGCGCACTTCAGGATCAGGAATCTGCGTTGTAGAACAAGAGTAGTTTAAAGGGTTACTCCACCCCAAAATGAAAATTTAGTCATTAATCATTAACCCCTATGTTGTTCCAAACCCGTAAAAGCTTTGTTCGTCTTCGGAACACAATTAAAAAATTTTTGGATGAATACCGGGAGCTTTCTTGACTGTCTCAAGTAAATAACACTGTCAAGGCTAAGAAAAGTATTAAAGGTGTTGTCAAAAAAGTCTGACAACATGAGTGGTGCAACCACAATTTTATGGAGCTACGAGAATTATATTTGTAAAACCATTTTGGAAGGTATGCACTGGACGCAAACAGCGTATGCTGTTCTGTGTCAGCCGCAACACACGTATATGTTTTCAACGTTTATTTACGTTTTTATTCGAGCGAAAACAGTGTATCCGCATGACGCAGCTGACAGAGAACAGCGTACACTCTTTGCGTCAGTGGGATACTTTCCGAAATGGCGCTACGGTGACGCGGAGAAGACAAATTGTTGAAAAAAGTCATTATTTTTGTTTTCTTTGCGTACTAAAAGTATTCTCGAAGCTTTGTAAATTATGGTTGAACCACTGATGGCAGATGGACTATTTTTGATGATGTCTTTCATACTTTTCTGGGCCTTGACAGTGGTATTTACTTGGCAGCCAATGGGACAGCCACAAAGCTCCCAGTTTTCATCCAAAATATCTTAAATTGTGTTCTAAAGACGAACAAAGCTTTTAAGGGTTTGGAACAACATGGGGGTAAGTGATTAATGACAAAATTCACAGAGTAATCAGGACTGGTGCAGCTTATTGACAGCAGTCCAAAGGCAGCTTTTTCTGTGGTAGGTAAACAATGAAAAACAACAAAGTCAAAATAGTGAAAAATAAGATGCATGCACTGAAAAACAAGATGTTACTTTAAGTTTTTTTCACCCCCCTCCTCCATGTCATCCGAGCTGTTCATGTCTTTCTGTCTTCAGTCGAAAAGAAATTAAGATTCCAGGATTTCCATATAGTGGACTTAAGAAAGTCAAATGCCCAACGATCAGATAATTTTAAAATTAGAGGAGAAAATGAGTTTTTCCCTACCTACCTACCACATGTGACCTTTCCAACATGATTAAAGCTAATGCCAGATGATTTTTTTTTTTTTTTTTTAAAAATGTCTGAACGTTTCACTAGATAAGAGCATTGTTTTTGGGCTGCATTGAAACCTTCAACCCATTGGCCACCACTAAAGTCCACTATATGGAGAAAAATCCTTGAATATTTTCTTCAAAAACCTTAATTTCTTTTCAACTGAATATACAAAGACATGATATCTTGGATGACATGGCGGTGAGTAAATTATCAGTATTCTTTTATTCTGGAAGTGAACTCATTTTTAAATAACTATTACCTGTATAGGCATTCACATGCACAGAAAATATCTTATTTCTGCATAGCAAAATATGTGACCCTGGACCACAAAACCAGTCTTAAGTCGCTGGGGTATATTTGTAGCAATAGCCAAAAATACATTGCATGGGTCAAAATTTTTGATTTTTCTTTTATGCCAAAAATCATTAAGAAATTAAGTAAAGTTCATGTTCCATGAAGATTTTTTGTAAAATTCCTTCTGTAAACATATCAAAATGTAATTTTTGATTTGTAATATGCATTGTTAAGAACCTAATTTGGACAACTTTAAAAGTGATTTTCTCAGTCTTTTTTATTTTTTTGCATCCTCAGATTTCTGATTTCAAATAGATGTATCTCAGCCAAATATTGTCCTATCCTAACAAACCATACATCAATAGAAAGCTTATTTATTGAGCTTTCATATGATGTATAAATCTCAGTTTTGTCAAATTTAACCTTATGACTGGTTTTGTGGTCCAGGGTCACATATGGTTGATAAGATGATGAGACATTAACGTGACATTAACTCGGGTTAGAAGAAAACATTTTGTCATAGAAACAATAAGCCTTAAAATATCATTTATGTAATTTAAGCTATTTATGCCTCTTTGATAAATGGTTTCGTGCAATGCTCTATATTTATTACATTTTAATTAGATTTTTAATGACATTTGCATGCTGCTTTCTGGTGGTGGATTAAGGCCACTGAACCACCTTAAAGCTGTCGAGAAAATTATTAGGGGACATTATGTCTGTCAGCATTCTGCCAGTTTTTGTACAATGTGGGCTGCATGCAAAGCCCAGGAAATCAGTTTGAAGGACAGAATATGTATTTATAGTCATGCGGTATAACCAATATTGACATTTTCTCTTCTTGCTCAACCTTCAGGTGGTGAAGATGATGATTGTGGTGGTATGTACGTTCGCTGTTTGCTGGCTCCCCTATCACGTCTATTTCCTGATTCACCAGTTCTACCCACACCTGTTTGAGCATCCCTTCATTCAGCAGGTCTATCTGACTATCATGTGGCTGGCAATGAGCTCCACAATGTACAACCCCATTATCTACTGCTGCCTCAATGACAGGTAATTTCACCTGGAGTGAAAACACAGTAATTGACGCGCGCACACACATACACGCAGGCACGTCTAGCTCTTTCCAGATCCCCTGTAATATTCGCTATAATATCATTATTGTACAAAATGATCCATCTTTTTGTACCAGAAAATACAGTCCAATGTTTTGATGTATTATTCTCTAATGTATCCTGCCTGAAAATCCATCACGAAAGCCTTTTAAAGACAACAAAGCTTTAATACCCTCCAGTCGATTTTCAACTTTAAACCCATCATCATCATCTATCCATTCTTCTCCTACATTTCTAAACATTTCCTCAGGTTCCGTGCCGGATTTAAGCAAGCATTCCGCTGCTGTCCATGCGTCCCTGAGGGATCCTATGAGGGTCTAGAGCTCAAGTCCACCCGGTACCTTCAAACCCAGACCAGTTTGTACAGGGCAAGTCGAATGGAGACCACCGTGTCCTGCGTGATGCAGCCATGTGAAGATGGCCAAAAGGTCACGTTCGGGAGCATCAGGGGGGCCGCAGGGAGACCGGCAGTTCATAGTCCCTCCAGGGAATTTGCCTCCAATGGTTCGTCCTCTCGCAGCATCTCCAAAACCATCTCAGAAACCTCCAGTTTTTACTCCAGTAATAACCTACAAGAATGAGAGCACAGAAGCACAAGTCAAGGAGATAGAATGCCAATATTTCAGCAGAGATGTAATCATTCAACAAATCCTCTTCAGTGTAAATCTTGAGGATTACCTTGAGTGTGTGCAGATGTGTGTGTTTTAGCTGGTTGAGTACACGCACACTAAGCGTTTTTAAATGATCCTTCATCTTTCATTCTTGTCACATTCTATTCATAAGGTTCATAATTGTGATTAGAGGAACATTTACATTGATTTTTTGGGAAGTGCTTTTTTACCAAAGTGATGTAAATGACATATTGCATTGTGCTGAGTTAAAAGAGAGCCTGATTGATTGATCCTGCAATCGCTGAAGACATTTTAAAAGTTTACATTAATGGACATGTGATGCAGTGGAACAATGAATCATTATAGTGTAAATATTGAATATGACCACTTATATTGGTCTATCGTCTAGCTAAGAAACCCCAGCTATAATGGGAATAGAAATAAGTAAAGAAATATCAGCGAAAGTACCTTTCTTGATCCCCTGAGTCTCTAAAGATGGCTCAGCGGGTTCAAATGATACCTGAACACGTGTTGTTTCTTCAGTGCTTTATCTTCAGGTGGGAGATTACTGCAGACTTCACAGCGTTTTTTCCTCTGTATGCACATTCTGCCTTCAAAGTCTCTAAACTGGCTGAGACTGAACAAAAACACAGAGGGCAGAGATTATACTATTGCAAATGCCTCTGTGGCTTCATGGTCAGTTAGAGCAATGATCCAGCCTGTGAAATGGAAATGAACCATGTCAGTTGCCAATATCAACACCTTGTAGCTACACAGGCAAATACAAAGGAACAATATTAAATTAAATGACTTTTCAGGGTGTGCCTGGAAACACAAACGCGTGGCGGTGGAAGCTCTGAATGCCTGTCCTGATTTTGTGTGCTGTGAAGAATAGATCTGGGGGGAAAATGTGATGCGCAGAGAATTTTTGTTGAAAGGATTTTTCTTCTGACTGTCTTTTTTTCTTTTTTTCCTCCCCCTGTCTGCGTACCTTCATTTTCTTTTTATTTTTTGTTTTTGTCATACTTGACCATTCACTAAGCTCCACACCCTGGTTAATGTGGCTTACAGAACATCAACTTGTAATAAATTGGAGATGAACAATTAGTGAAAAAGTGCTCATAAAGCTGTGAGAATTAAATTTTAATAACTAATTTTTTCTGTTTTTGAAAAACTCTGGGCTACGTTTGCCAAAGGCATCATAGTCAACTTACAATGATTTTGCGAAACACAGTCCTGAATGCTCATTCATAATACCCAAAAAGACTCAACGGTCACATTTGTGTAAATAAAATTTAAAGATTTGAATCATTAGGATGAACCAAATCATACCAGCTACTTCTGAGTTGATTCCACTCCAAACTTTGGAGTTGATATTCAATTTACAACGCTTTAGAATCGAAGAGTCGATTCTTTTTGAGATTCGATTCCTAGCCCATATCTAATAGTTAGTCTGATAATAATGGTGTATGCAGAGGCGCAGTAACAACTTTATGGATTATAGAACACATACTAACCAGAGTTTTACCCAAAAAGACTCAACGGTCACATTTGTGTAAATTAAATTAAAAGATTTAACCATTAGGATGAGCCAAACCATACCCGCTACTTCTGAGTTGATTCCACTCCAAACTTTGGCGTTGACATTCAATTCACAGCTCTTTGAAATCAAAAAGTTGATTCTTTTTGAGATTAGATTCCTAGCCCAATATCTTATAGTTAGTCTGATAATAATGCCATACACAGAGGCGCACTAACACAAACTAACCAGAGTTTCACCCAAAAAGCCCAATATCTTATGGTTAGTCTGATAAAAAATAAGATACGCGAAGGCGCAATAACAACTTTACGAATCATGGAACACAAACTAACCAGAGTTTCACCCAAAAAGACTTAACGGTCACATTTGTGTAAATTAAATTAAAAGATTTTAACCATTAGGATGAGCCAAACCATACCCGCTACTTCTGAGTTGATTCCACTCCAAACTTTGGCGTTGACATTCAATTCACAATCCTTTGGAATTGAAGAGTCAATTCTTTTTGAGATTCGATTCCTAGCCCAATATCTGATGGTTGGTCTGAAAAAAAATAACGTACGCGAAGGCGCAATAACAACTTTACGAATCATGGAAAACAAACTAACCAGAGTTTTACCCAAAAAGACTCAACAGTCACATTTGTCTAAATAAAATTAAAAGATTCGAATCATTAGGATGAACCAAATCATACCCGCTACTTCTGAGTTGATTCCACTCCAAACTTTGGTGTTGACATTCAATTCACAATCCTTTGGAATCAAAGAGTCGATTCTTTTTGAGATTCGATTCCTTGCCCAATATCTAACAGTTGCGCTGAGGCGCAATAACGACTTAACGGATTATGGAACACAAACTAACCAGAGTTTCACCCAAAAAGACTCAATGGTCACATTTGTGTAAATAAAATTTAAAGTTTCAAATCATTAGGATGAACCAAATCACACCCGTCGATTCCACTTGATAAATCGTTGCAACACGAATCAAGAAATGATTCAGCATCGATTCTGAGATTTTCCAAACACATCACGATTCTTTCTAAAATAAATTCTGAGCTTAGTTTTGAACAGCAGATGGCACTGCTTGCTTTAAAAACAGCCGTGCTCTGCTTGTTTCCAAATCTGTACACATACTTGAACCTAAAATAATCATTCATACAATTCGAAAAGCAAATTACAAGAGTGTTTACATTAATCTCAAGTCATAAAAGCCGAGGTGAAATTACTACTCAGCTGAACGGACATGCTCTGCTCTTCAGCACTCTTCTTCGTGAGCGTTTGAGTGTGATTAAAGTGCTATCTGCTGTTAACATCTAAGCTCAGAATCGATTGAACTCGATGCATTCGGAAGATCTCAGAATCGATCCAGGAACAATATTTGTCCCTACTAACAAAGTGGTTAAGAAAATGGAACAGGGGATCAACAGACAGACGCCTACAGGTATATCAGTTGTGATTTTGGCGGCTTATTTCGAGCTGCGCCTCTTCATTGCATTGCATTTGTCTCTGAATGGACACAACAGTTGCTGGGTGTGATTGGTCAGTAGGCGGGGCTCAGTCAAGTGCCAATTCTGTAGTCATTTTGCTGTACAAGCATTCGCGCACACACATTCCCCTCACACTTGACAAGGCCAGAGTAAAATTAGCTCTTCAGGCACCTCCCTTGATACAGTCACAGCAATATGATACTGAGGTACACAGGATTATGGGACAAAAGGGGTGGATGTGAGCTGGGGGGTTGAAGTGACCACCTGCTGCTGTTCTTGACTGGGATTTTGACAGTGGTGTCCGTTTTCCAAAATGGAGGCCTATGATGTTCTTATGATTTATAACAGACTGGCTCTTCACATGTTTGTGGGTCTGAGGTTTCATTGTTCACACAGTGGCAGCAGGCTTTTTATGGTGCAATATGTTCAGAATTTTTCGGACGGTAAATGACTGTGATCTGAATGTGCCTGACTGTTTGGCAGGTGCTGACAGCTCATTCCAGGAATAAATGAACCACACTCTGTTCCTGATCTTTTTTAGAAATTCAGAACTGTCTGTGAGGCCTATGCTGAATTGCATCTGCCTTCACACACTATATATATATATATATATATATATATATATATATATATATATATATACACACAAGCCTACTGGTTAAACGTTTGGAATAATTTAAGTGATTTAATGTTTTTGAAAGAAGTCCCTTATGCTCACCGAAGCTGCGCCAAATCAGCATTTTTGATTTCTGAAGGATCAGTTGACACTGAAGACTGAAGTAAAAGCTCCTAAAAATTCAGCTTTGCCATCACAGGAATAAATTATATGTTAAAATATATTAAAATAAACACAACTTAGTTTAAATTGTACATTTCACAATATTACTGTTTTTCCTTATCAAACACATGCAGCCTTGGTGAGCATAAGAGACTTCTTTCAAAAGCATTAAGATATCTTTTTCCAATTTGCAGTTGAAGTCAGTAGTTTGCAAAATGTTAATTATTTGACCAAAATAAGAGGGATAATACAAACTGCATGTTATTTTTTATTTAGTTACTGACCTGAATAAGATATTTCACATGAAAGGTGTTTACATATAGTCCACAAGAGAAAATAATAGTTAAATTTATAAAAATTAAACTGTTCAAAAGTTTACATACACTTGATTCTTAATACTGTGTTGTTACATGAATGAATGATCCACAGCTGTTTTTTGTTTTTGTTTAGTGATAGTTGTTCATAAGTCCCTTGTTTCTGGGAAACATGTAAGTATCTTTTGTAGCTTCTGAAGGGCAGTACTGAATGAAAAAAAAAAAGATATTTAGGTGAAATAAGAAAAATGTACACATCTTTATTCTGTTCAAAAGCTTTTAATGCATCGTGTTTCCTTCTGAAGATGAAGATGGATCTCAAAATCATACAGTCATTGTTGGAAAGGTTTAAAATACACACAAATTTCGAAAAAACAAAGAATATGTGGGACCTAAAGGATTTTTCTAAAGAATAGCGGGCAGTTTAACTCTTCAGGACAAACAAGGGACTCATGAACAACTATCATTAAACCAAAATATTATATTATTAATATTATTATTAAATAGTAAACATCTTTTATGTGAAATATCGTATTCAGGTCATTACTAAACAAAACATAACATGCATTTTATATGTTCCCTCTTATTTTGATAAAATAATTAACATTTTGTAGATTCCACAAGGTGTATGTAAACTTTTGACTGTATATCTGTGGCCAAAAGTTAAAATTTGGTCATTGTTCATTGTCACTCCAAATCTTTTTGGAATTGAAACCTTTATGGTTTCTTCTGTGCAAAATAAGTTATTTTAAAGAATGTTTCAGCCATACATTAAAAGTCAGAACACTATTACCCCAATATTTGTCAAAAAGTCATACAGGTTTGGAAAAACACTTTTCAGAATTTTCATTTTTGGAAAAGCGTTTGCCTTAAGGTGAACGTACGAATGTCTGATAAGAAAGGCATGTAGGTGATCCCATACAAAAAAAGAGCAATTCAAGCTTTGTCCATCTGCCAGTTTAGATTTTGTGGCACCTCTGTGGACCGTATTTATCTATGTGAGTGTGAGCACAGGAGGATTTGCTCTCATCAGCTCTCTCTCTCTATAATCAGAGTAATTACCCAGGAGAAGAGAACACAGAGGGGAGGACAACAGCTGTGTATGAAAGCATTCACACACAGACGCATCCACCCTCCAGCATTCCTCACATCACTCCCAAGGCCATTCTACATGGCTGCTTAATTTCACTCAAAGTTATTATTCGCATTCGTACGTAAACATAGTGAGCGTGAGTGAGCGAGTGTGTGCGTGTTTAAACATACCTCTACATGAGTCCAGCTGGTATAGTTCATCAGTTATTCAGAAAAGAAAGATGTTCTTTGATTTCCATCCAGCACAGGAGGCCCAGGCTGCTGGTTTCACTGACTTGAAATGTACTATAAGAATCTGATCATGAGAATTCTTGGCAACACTTGCATTAGTTACATTAAAGGGGTTATGAGTATATGACGTAATTTTTATGTCAGTTTTGTGCTTTTTTTTCACCAAGGACAGTCATAGTTGAGTTTTTATGACCATTTTCCACCTCCTCTCTGACATTTTGAATTTATGAAGCCATTTTGCTGCTGTACCTTTGGATTTTCTATGTGTTTTCTCTCTTTTTTGTGAAAACAGTAACGGCACTTGTGTGTTGGGGATTTGCTGTTTAATAGAGTTGGCGCTGCTCCATCTTTCAGTAACACTCTCTTTGCAAATCCTGCATTACAATTTGACTGGTTCACAAAACAGCATCTGTGCACTTATAGGTAAGGTCAAACTGAAATGATTGGGAGCTTGGTAAAATATAACTTCAGTTCTTTGAGAAGGCCATGCAGAGTCTCAAATGTCACCCCACATCTTTTATGACACATTGTATGCCTTTTATCATTCTTTTTTTATGCTTTCAGTTCAAACTTTTCAATTAGATGGATCAAGGAAAGTTTGACATTGTTATATTACAAAATGGTGTACAGATCATTATTTTATGTATATGTATACAGTTAAAAATGTAATTACACTTTAACTCATATATTTTCATATTTGTATATTCATATTTGAAAGTACATCAGCAACTGATCTGTTATAATATAATTGTTTATGACTTATTAATGAAAGTTTAACCTTGCGTTGCCTGTTAATGAGTTTACCGAGCTAAATAGTATTGTAAATATTTCTTCTATGCTTTTGGCAGTGGTTTCCCAAATATGTGTTTGTATTATATTATAAAAAAATTACTTTATTATGTTGTAAGACTGAACATGCATCAACAAAATGAACCAGATATGGCTAAACTGAACTTTCAGTACCTGTGGGCCAAGTTGTAACTAAAAATGATGGCCATCCACTTTTGCTTTCACTGCTGTGATGGGTTGCTCTTATTTCTGTATGCTTTTGTAACGGAATTTGTATGTGTTCTATATGCTTTGTCTAAAATATCTGTATTCAGGCCTGTGTGCGCTCTGAAGGGAAGAGTTTGAACATCTCCACTTGGCATTAGAAGTCATGGAGCAAATCAAGAAGGTTCAGCTAATTAAGATAGATCACGTTAATCATTTGTGACACACAAAATGAGCCATTAAAGTTAATTAGTAGAAAGAAAGACAAAAGTCTGTGTGTCAGAGTAAAGCGTAGAGCTATCAATGTCTTGTTGAAATTCCGCTCAGTTTGTCTGGTCAGATGTTGAGTTGTGCTCGGTCTGTGGAGCAGGGTTGATCTTTGTTGCTTCTTCGAAAGCTGTCAAAAAGAGTTACTCTAAGGCAATCTGTTTTGCCGCCCTCTTTTCTTTAGAAAGTTATGTGGCGAATCTCTAAAGAATTCATTATATATTCAGTGCTTCAGTTGACTGTGTTCATTTACAACTAACATTATTCATGTTAAATATACATCTTTAAGTTTTATTTAATATTGTATTTTTATTATTTTAAAATGGTTTCTTACGCTGGCATTTTAGTACAAAATATTTTGAGAATAAAGTCTAAATTACTAGAATAAAGTCAAAATATTTTGAGAATAAAGTCTAAATGCTTCGAGAATTAAGTCTAAATATTCTGAGAATAAAGTCAAAATTTTAAGAATAAAATCAAAGTGTTTCGAGGACAGTCTTAGTGTTTTGAGAAAAAAGTCAAAATGTTTCAAGAATAAAGTCAAAATATTTTGAGAATAAAAGTTGAAATGTTTCGAGAATAAAGTTGAAATGTTACGAAAATAAAGTCAAAATTTTCAAGTATAAAGTCACAATGTTTTGATAATGAAGTCGAAGTGTTTGAGAATAAAGTCAAAATTTTTCGAGAATAAAGTCTTAATGTTTCGAGAATAAAGTCAAAATGTTTCAAGAATAAAGTCCAAATTTTGTAAATAAAGTCAAAGTGTTAAGCTAATAAAGTCGAAATGTTTTGAGAATAAAGTCAAAATGTTTCAAGAATAAAGTCGAAGTGTTTTGAGAATAAAGTCGAAATTTTGAGAATAAAGTCGAAGTGTTTCGAGAATAAAGTTGAAATGTTTCGAGAATAAAGTCGTAATGTTTTGAGAATAAAGTCGAAATGTTTTGAGAATAAAGTCGAAATGTTACGAAAATAAAGTCGAAATTTCAAGAATAAAGTCACAGTGCTTTGATAATAAAGTCACAGTGCTTTGATAATAAAGTCGAAGTGTTTGAGAATAAAGTCGAAATGTTTCGAGAATAAAGTCTTAATGTTTCGAGAATAAAGTCAAAATGTTTCGAGAATAAAGTCCAAATTTTGAGAATAAAGTCGAAGTGTTAAGCTAATAAAGTCTAAATGTTTCGAGAATAAAGTCAAAATGTTTCAATAATAAAGTCAAAGTGTTTTGAGAATAAAGTCGAAATGTTTTGAGAATAAAGTCAAAATGTTTTGAGAATAAAGTCGAAATGTTTTGAGAATAAAGTCAAAATGTTACGAAAATAAAGTCGAAGTTTTTCGAGAATAAAGTCGAAATGTTTCAAGAATAAAGTTGAAATTTCGAGAATGAAGTCTAAATGTTCCAAGAATAAAGTCAACATTTTTCGAGAATAAAGTCAACATTTTTCGAGAATAAAGTCAAAATTCCGATAATTAAATCATATAATCATCAAGTTATAATATTTTGAGAGTATAGCCTGCGCATGCAAATGGCCCAGATTGAGAGCACCTGGAGAAGTTGCCAGGTCACTGGAATTTATTTGAACATATGTGGGATTATTAGCAGAAATCATACCATTTGTTATACTCGCAGGGACAGTCTGTTTAGAAATAATATTTCACGTCTTCGATTGCATTTATAAGGCCTATTTAGTGTGCCAGCCTTGCAATAATAGCAATAAGCTTTGTGCTTTTGGTACTTTAATATAAAAACGTCTCAGCTTTCAAAATCTGTCAGTTTTATAGCAAAATACAAACAACGTGTCTTGATGTGTTTTTCACGCTCTTTAATGTGGCTGGACAGATGGCTGTATTCATTTGAATTAGTTGTCATTTCGATTACAATGAGACATTGATTACTTTAAATTATACTGTTTTCTTTGTATAAATTCCACCACCTACTCCGCAAAAATGTTATGGCGTCCAATCTTCAATTCCTCACATGTATTAATTAAAAACAACAATAAAACATTCTAAAGGTTGAACTGGACTCCAACTCGTTAGCATAAGTTATAATGTTGTCTTTTCTGATGTATATAAGTGACTATTCGCAAGCTGTTTTATTCACAGTATAATATAGTAAATGATTAGAAATAATATTTAACATCATCTTATTTGTAGTGTGCCAGCAACCCAGTAATCACAATAATTTTGTGCTTTGTTGCTTTTAATATAACAGCTCAGCTTTTAAATTCGGTCAGTTTTATCATGCAATACAAATTCTAAATGTGTTTTTCCTTTTTATTTCAAGTTTATAGCACAATATAAATACAGCGATCTGTCACGCCACATTAAAAAGCTTGAAAAACACGTCATTGAAATAGATATATTGTTTGTATTTTCCTATAAAACTGGCAGATTTTGAAAGCCCAGACTTTGGAATATCTCCCGATGCTCCCAATCTGGGCCATTTGCATGTGCAATTGGCTAGAATATACTCTCAAAATATTATAACTTTGATATGAATTAATTCTCGTAATTTTGACTTTATTCTAAAAAGTATTTGACTTTACTCTCATAATTTTGACTTTATTTTCGAAAACATTTTGACTTTATCCTCAAAACACTTAATACACAAAATAATTTTGACTTTATTGTTGTAATATTTCTACTTTATTCTCACAATTTTGATTTTATTCTTGAAATTTTTCAAAATTTCACCTTTATTCTGAAAATAGTATGACTTTCACCTCTTAATAGATTTTTTTTCATTATTATTATTTTTTTTTTTTACCATGGTACTAAACCGCTGTCGAAGTGTTTATTGAATTAAAAATCACATTTGTAATTCAGTTTTTAGGGATGCATGCAGTATATCTTTTTTTTTTATATTTAATCTAATGCTCACTAATAATTTAATAAAAAGTCAAATGTAATCTTTAGAAAACTTCAAAATGAATATTGATTTTTCATAATATATATATTATAATTTTGTGAAAAAAAATCACCTGTAGCATCTGAAACTATGGCTTTTTTACATTTATATTTAACTATGATAAAAACAAAAGTATATACTTTTAGCATCTGCCATTTATCAGTTTTTAGCCATATAACATAAAAACCATTCTTGGCTTATCTATATTAGAATTTTACCAACAGTGCATCCATACTAATTTTATGCTAAGTACTTCTTGGAAATGATTAGGGATGACTTCATTTTAATTATTAGAGTTGAATAAAAAAAATCTAGCATGTGAGGAAAAGATGAGACTGTGAAAACCAAAACCCAATATAAATAGCTCAGACTTGATAGACAGGTAGAAATTGACTAAATAAAACAATCAATGGACCAAATCATTGAGTGAATGAGGGAGAAAGACAAAATGGAAGCCGAGATCACTTGGGGCTTTACAAAGATGAAGCAAAGTCTAGTTATTATGCCTGGTCTTTACCGCTCATGGAAGCCAGAGACTTATTTCTCCTTTTGCTCTTCGAATTAAGTAGCAACATTTCTCTGAGGAAAGGAAAAAAGTACAGAGAGGGTATGATTGACAGCTAGACTACGAGATGATACGGGATGTCCGGCTAATACTAATGAACTCTAAGAGTTCAGAGGATCTTGAAGCAAGTCAGGGGCTTTATACGAGGATGTTTTTCTTACAATTCAGTGAGGTTGCAACAGTAAAGATGGTTCTGAATTATAACAATGTTTACATTCTTTTACCTGATCCTTTTGTGGAACAGCAAAAGCGGAGGACGGTGGCCTTCCACTAGAGTTTTGGTAGTCAGTGCCTCCATCCAACTCTCACAGCCTTGTAGATGCTAAACAGACAAAATATGGATTTCAAAACTAAGCAGAACAGGTTAAGCATGTTTCAAGAGAAGACAAAAAAGCCTCATTTTGAGTAACTATTCCTTTAATAAAGATAAAATAAGTGTACAGCGATTCTTAAAAAAGAAGACCTCCTAAAACATTTGTGAATTCACATTTTCAAATCAGTGCCTGAATACAAACTGTCTTTCTGACGCCTGTCTACGTAGTTATTAAATGGTGAAATGTGTAGTTGTTCAACAATAATGTTATTATTTCCCTCAATGTGCCATTTTGAAATGTTTGTATTGGAAAAACCAGTCGCTTATGTCCCTTTAAGTTGTTTAGTCAAGTCAGAAATGCTATTGTAAGTCAAAGTATACACATGTACCTTCATTTAAAGAATAAACAATAAATCCTATGAATTGTTTTGTTTTTTAAATCAAAAGTTGCAGTCTCAACTGCATTTGAGAGTATGCTTAGCAGTGAGATCCATCATGAAACCATCCTCTTTTGTTTGCTATGCCTAAAATGTGTTTTATGTTTGGATACTGACATTTTTTTCTCTTCTGTCTCTTCTCTTTATTCCAAATCAAGGCAGGCTGAATCAGTGCTGACGTTAGAGGCTGCAGTGACCATGTCAGTGTCAGGAGAGAACATGCACCAGGCTTAAAAACACATGTAGGACCATCAAAACATGGAGCAATTGCAGTTTAAAAGAATATATATATAGCATATAACATATATTAAACCACTAACTCATAAAAGCCCTCTTTGATCCAAAATATTTAACATGCGTTTGAGTTATTATGTCTCATATGCTACATATGAAGATATTATCTAAATAAATCCAAAATAGAGAGCAGTGCTCAAGCAACACTGTTCAAACCCTTAGGACACTGGCTTTGTCAGAACTGAAGTAGTAGAAGGGAGAGAAAAAAACGAAAAAGACTCAAGTCGCCTGGGTGCCCCTCTGGTTTCTCCTTCCTGACATCCTTTTCCTTCGGTTTCCCATCAAGCTCTCCACACGTGATTAAATAATAACAACAATGATGTGTTTGGCCTGGAGCGAACACATTGGATATGACAAATGAAATTCCCTCTTGTTGACAGGGCATGTGGAATACAGAGGAGTGAGCTGGTGATTTTTTTCTGTGGTAGACATGTAAGAATAGCTCTTTCTCTGGTTTATATAGTGGATTTGTTTGTCTATCCGCTCTATCCTACTTTTGCATTTGCAGTAGATTTCATGTCCCACATTGCACTGCCCTTGGTATTGCACCGTTAATCTCTCACTCATCTGGATTCAAACTGCATTTCTGTCCTTAATCTAATGCTAACATCCTGTTGTGGGGAAACTTAAAGGTCAAGCTGAAATTCTGCAATAAACAGCAGCTTGGTAATCAATCTCATCATTAGAAAAGAAATGAAACAATTATTTTTCATCCCTAGTGGGTAGATATGATACAACTTTGAAACCTTTTTTTTACCATTCATTAAATGGATCCAGATTTAACCTTGAGACAATATTGCCATTTTTTTTTTAAATATTGCTTCATTAAAATTATGCCATGCTCCCAAAGCATGGAGCTGCTGAAGATCAAAGCTAGTTTCACACATACTTGTTATGTTTCAGAACTGCTAATGAGCTGCATCCATAGGCATCATATGCACTGGCACAACAAAAAGAATGCTCCGAATGGTAATCTACACTCAGACACCTTGTTTTGGCCAAAATCTAATGCAATAAATACTTTTCTAAAATATTGTTAATCTTCATTACTCAAAATTTGAAGGTTATTTTGAAATAGCACGAAAGATGATTACAACAAAAATTTTGGAGGGTTACAGCTATCAGAAATTAGTAGAAGTGTAAAGGCCCTTACTTTGAATGACTTCAGCACATCTTTGGATGCAGGACATCAGATTGCACTGGTGTGATCTTGGCCCACTCTTCTTCCACTCTCTTCCTTAGTTTGGTAACCATAGTGGGTTTCTTAGCCATAACTTTGTCGCCAAGAATTTTCCAGAGATTTTGTTGTCCAATTTTTTCATTGTTTCAGACTTCTTAGCTTCAAGGAACTGCTTTACCCATCTTGCAGTGTGACAGGGTGCATTGTCTTGCATGAAAACTGCAGACTGATTAGGAGATGCTTTCAGGGAAGGAACTGCATGTTGCTGAAGGATGTTCTGATAAATATTTGCATTCATCCATGTATCTGTATAATAGGCCCAACTTCTGCTGGAGAAAACATCCCTCAAGCCATGACACTTCCTCCTCCACCTTTCACTGACTTCTTTCCGCACTTGGGGTTCAGTCTTTTCCCAGTTTGATGTCGAACAAAATGTTCCCCATCAGACCCAAATAAATGAAACTTGCTTTCATCACTAAAGTGAACTTTGGATCAGTTCTCCTGTCGCCACACAACATGATCCTCAGCAAAGGTGAGCTTAGACTTTTGATTCTTTCTGCTGATGAGAGGTTCTTTCACTTGCAGTCTGACTTGTCTTAAACATCCAGAGACATATCCTTATCCTGTTTAGCACTGAACTGGCAAGCAATACCGGCTGCAGTGTTGAACCGATTCCCCATTGAGAGTCTCTGCATTACCCAGTCTTCTCATGCACATGGACAACCAGCCTTTTTTGGGGACTTGAATGAATTAGTGTCATTGTAAAGCTGCAATATTCAAGAAATCACAGATTTAGAACAGCCAACGTCTCTTGCAGTGACTAAAAGTGTAATCTCTTTGGTCTACATCTGGACAACCTCCAGTCACAGGGTGTCAGTCTTCTTAGAGTGGACCCCATCTTGAAAAATTTTGGGGAAAATTGGAGGAATGCTGCCAGTTAAATAGGGTTTGTCATAGAATTGAGGAAATTAACACCAATTGGAGGTATCTGTAAGTGTTTAAATATCTCTTTTAAGTTCTTATACTGTGCTCTTGTTAGGATAACTACAAATAGGACAAAGCAGTGACCTTGAAATTTAGGAAATTATAGGTTGTTCTTTAATTTTGTTCTCCATTGTATTTTAACTGTGATAATACTAATAAGTGAAATGTTACTTGAGCACCAAATCAGTATATCAGAATGATTTCTGTCAGATCATGTGACACTAAAGACTTGAGTAATAGCTACCAAAAATTCGCAAAACATGACTTAGCAAAACCCTTGTTAGCAACCACAGAGGTCAGATGTTTCTTGTAGTTGGCCACTAGGTTTGCACACATCTCAGGAGGGATTTTGTCCCACTTCTCTTTGCAGATCCTCTCCAAGTCATTAAGGTTTCGAGGCTGACGTTTGGCAACTCAAACCTTTAGCTCCCTCCACAGATTTTCTATAGGATTAAGGTCTGGAGACTGGCTAGGCCACTTCAGGACCTTAATGTGCTTCTTCTTAAGCCACTTCTTTGTGGCTTTCATCCACGACTCATTTTCAATTCCCTGGCCCAGACGGTACATGACCCCATCCATTGTCCCTTTGATGCAGTGCAGTTGTCCTGTCCCCTTAGCAGAAAAACTCCCCCAAAGCATAATG
This sequence comes from Garra rufa, assembly GCF_049309525.1. NCBI lineage: Eukaryota > Metazoa > Chordata > Actinopteri > Cypriniformes > Cyprinidae > Garra > Garra rufa. The sequence goes on along the minus strand of NC_133365.1, from coordinate 36,267,209 downwards.
TTTCCACCTCCATGTTTGACGCTGGGGATGGTGTTCTTGGGGTCATAGGCAGCATTCCTCCTCCTCCAAACACGGCGAGTTGAGCTGATGCCAAAGTGCTTGATTTTGGTCTCATGTGAGCACAACACTTTCACCCAGTTCTCCTCTGAATCATTCAGATGTTCATTGGTAAACTTCAGACGGGCCTGTACATGTGCTTTCTTGAGCAGGGGGACCTTGCGGGCACCGCAGGATTTCAGTCCTTCACGGCGTAGTGTGCTACTAATTGTTTTCTTGGTGACTATGGTCCCAGCTGCCTTGAGCTCATTGACAAGATCCTCCCGTGTAGTTCTGGGCTGATTCCTCACCGTTCTCATGATCATTGAAACTCCACAAGGTGAGATCTTGCATGGAGCCCCAGACCAAGGGAGATTGACACTTATTTTGTGTTTCTTCTATTTGCGAATAATCGCACCAACTGTTGTCACCTTCTTACCAAGCTGCTTGGCGATGGTATTGTAGCCCATTCCAGCCTTGTGTACACTGTCAGAAAAAAGGGTACGGTTGGGGTCCATTTGTGACACTTAGGGTACAAATGGTGAAGTTGTACCCTCGATGGGTCATAGTTGCACCTTAGAGTACTCATATGTACCATTTAGGGGTAAAAAAGGTACAGATATGTTTCCAACTGCCAGAGGGTCCACGTTTGTACCATTTAATCCCCAAAGAAAGGTACAATCACTTGTGTGACCAAAGGAGTAAGCCAAAGTGTATGAAATAGTCACCCAAAATTAAACAGAGCAAGATAATCATTTTCATGAGTTGTTAGTTATTTGGAAGAGATGCACAAAATAACCAAATATGTTCAAGAGCCTGCATCTTTCTGACCAGTTCTGAACAGTACACACGCAAATTACATTTAAGTGATTATGCAGAACATCAAGATAATAACTTTTAAACGTAAAGCATTTGTATTAAAGTAGGTCTGCATTTTTAATTGTAATTTTAAACTGATATAAGAGCTGTTTTAAGTTTTGTTTTTAATGTAGAGTTAAACAAATACACATACTAATAGTAATTAGCAAAAGCACAATGTAGTTGTCATGTATCTGGTCTGTCTTCTCATCATGAACTCTTGCACACACATTCTGGACTGCAATCCCCATAAGCCACTGCACCAATCACTGCACACAGCTGCTCCTTGTTTCCCACTGAACTGATTGCTGCACACACCTGTTTCACATTTACCCACATGCATTTAAGCCACAGACACACAGGCTGCGTCCGAAATCGCCTACTTCTCTACTATTTAGTAAGGAAAAGCAGTAGGCGAGCAAATAAGTATGTCCGAATCCTAAGTATTTATAAAAGAGTAGGCGAGAATTAGTAGGCGAATGCACTAATTCTCGCGAGATTCGGGCGTACGTCTACTTAAAGTGCGTCCGAATATGCCTACTTAACTACTATATAGTAGGAAAAAAAGAGTACGTGAAGAAAGAAGTACGTCCGAAACCTCAGTATTCAAAAAAGAGTAGGCGAGAAATCCCCGGATGTCCTACTGCTTCAGCCCAGATCCTGAAGTCTTCATCGATGGATACTTTTCAATCCCAGGAGTCCACAGGAGGCCAAAACGTCATCATCGAACGTGATTGAGAACCACGGCGAGGGTGTTTACAAATGTGAGTATTACAACCAAAACACGGTTCCCTGTCTTAAAAATCATATTTGTTGAGCTACTTTATCGTAAACTGTTGATTTGCATAAGGTGCCAAGATGTTATACAGTATGCTATAGTTAGTATATTTGTGATTTCGCTGTTAAAACATGTTTTATGACGTATAGCGAACATTAAGCTTCAGGTAGCACACGCACGTCTTTAAAAGCGGATTTACATAAAACAAATACATTTTAAAGACGTTTAATAAATGTCTATTTAACAAATGACAGGAAAATGTTCTAGACTAGAGCAACACAAAACACAAAACATCTGAGTGAGTGATGGACGTTATGTGAGAATTCACTGTCACTGCTTTACATTAATGTAAGTAATGTAAATAAACACATATACATATAGTAGGCCTAACTGAACTTCAAATTCATTTCAAATAGAGCTATAACAGAACTTTTCTGATTCTTGATTTATGTGCCTTTGTTGCAGATGTTTTGTGGTGGAGCAGGACCTGAAAGGAAAGGTGACTGCAGCATTTTTGGGGAAAAGTAAAATCCGAAACTTAATATAAAGATTGATCATTTTGTAACTTCCAATACAGAGATCTAATGACACTGTGCTGTTAAAATGACAGTTTTTGTATTATATTTGTGCATCTTTGTATGATCTGAAATGTCTGCAGACTGGTGTGTGCAGTGACAAAGGAGAAATCCACAGCAGCATCCTGGAAATGAGACCCTCCATCACTCCACCTGCCCTTTGTTTCATCTGGACCAGAAGTTGCTGCGGTCTCTTCATCAAAAAGACTAGAAGACCAATATGTTTAATAAAGCTTTGTTCCATGTGTATTTATTTATGTTCATGGTTACTTTTATTATTTTTACTAATTTATTCATGTTTCCTGATGTTGTCAGTAAATAAAATATAACATTTTCATAAGCCTATGCATTTATTCATTACTTCATTGAAAAAAACAACAACATTATGCTTGTTTAACTAAAAATATCATTAATTATTAGTCAGCATTTATCATTATTATTGTTGGTACGTGTTGGAGTGGGCTAGCAATGCATTCTAAAGTTATTTTAATTTCTAAATAGTAATACTTAAATTTTTCGAGTGTAAAATCAACAGTCTTCTCCAAAGGTAAGATCTTTGAGCAACTGATCGACGTCTCTTTTGTGCAGATGTTGTAAACATGGAGAGCGTACTGGGTAGGGTTGTCATGTTACTGATGCCATGAGGTGTCGCTGTCGCTCCAATTTTTGTATTATTATTACTTCAGAATTTATAATTCCATACAAATTCAGGGAAAGACTTAAGTATCTTTAACAAAGAACAATCATGACAGAAAACATAACTATAAAAGGTTTGCGTACATAGTACAAGATTAGATACAGAAAAAAAATATTAAATATATTTGAATATTCATAAAATCGCAATGAATTAAAAATTGCCTTTGTTTTTGTTATTTATTTATTATTATTTTAAGTTTCAGGGATGAAAGGACAGAAATTCAGCAAGAAAAAGGAAAACAAATCAGATCTAAGCTAGTTTTGCACAATTTTGCCCATTAACATATTCAAGACAACAAATTTGGGGGTTTTAGTCATTTTAGTATTGTTAAAAATATAAAAACTTCAATCAATCCAAAATAAGCAAATTTCATCAACATCAAAATGTTTACAGATAGATGAATTAAATCCGTCGCTCATATCATTTCATGTTGCGCTTGTTATAACGTCATAGGTCACGTGATAACGTCAACATGGCGGAACGCATCCATACTCAACGAGATTTGGCTGTTGAGTAGGTACTCTTTTAGCGCTCGTTAAGTAAGTACTTATTGAAATTAAGTACCTACTCATTGAGTAGGCGATTTCGGACGCAGCCACACACTTCCTTGCGAAGTCTTATTGTTCCTATGGTCGTAATTCTAAGCGTTTATCTCTGTGTTGGATTCTCTGTGTATGACTCTGGACTGTGTACCCCGTTGACGATTCCTGCTACCTGCCATTGCGACCATTGCCTGAGTATCGAACTGTTTACTGGATTTCCTACGTTGTTCCTGTTTTCCGGTGATTACTCTTGATTGTTGACAATTCTCAATAAATGCTGCGAATGGATCCGCACGTCTCTGACCCTCCTTGTGACAGAAGACTTCGCCATTACAAGGATCCAGCAGCGAGTATGATGTCATCCGGTTCCAGCACGAACTCCATGGTACAGATCATGCTTCTCAAGCAGGGGGAGCGGACTATTGAGGATTATGTCATGGCCTTCATCGAATTGGCAAATCTGTCTTCCATGGATGATCACTGCCTAATGATTTTCTTCCGTGGAGGACTCTTAGAGCCATTGGCTTCCCTCATGCCCATGATTGAACCAGACTGGACTCTGCATTATTATATGGATCTTGCTCTTTTGTTGTGTGGCTCTCCTTTTACTGTGGGAATTGTGGAAGAGGACCATCTTCCCATAGTAAGTTCCAGATCCGAGCCACAGCACAAAATGGCTGCCCCTTCTGAGCCTGTTCACAAGACGGCCGCCCTTCCAGAGCTTGTTCATCGGTTGGACGCCCTTCTAAAGTCTATTCCTAAGATGGCGCCCTTCCAGAGTCTCCGCTGGTTCCGCCCGGCCCTCCAGAGTCTCCGCTTGTCCCGCCCGGCCCTCCAGAGTCTCCGCTGGTCCCGCCCGGCCCTCCAGAGTCTCCGCTGGTCCCGCCCGGCCTTCCAGAGTCTCCGCTGGTCCCGCCCGGCCTTCCAGAGTCTCCGCTGGTCCCGCCCGGCCTTCCAGAGTCTCCGCTGGTCCCGCCCGGCCTTCCAGAGTCTCCGCTGGTCCCGCCCGGCCTTCCTGAACCTCCGCTGGTTCCGCCCAGCCTTCCTGATCCTCCGCTGGTTCCGCCCAGCCTTCCTGATCCTCCGCTGGTCCTGTCCAGCCTTCCTGAGCCTCCGCTGGTTCCGCCCAGCCTTCCTGATCCTCCACTGGTCCTGTCCAGTTGTCCTGAGATTCCTGTCTGCCCGGTTCTGGTCACGGAGCTCATGCATGGACTGTGTGGTTTCCCACCCACCCTCCCTGCTGCTCCAGTTCTGCCACCTCTGTCTCCTGACAGTCCCTCTGCTCACCCACATCCCACCTTCGGTGCAGAGGATTTGCCGTGGGACTGCCAGTCTCCATCGGTGTCCAGACTGAAGGACCCCTCACCATCACCTCCAGTCTCAGAGTCCTGGACTCCACCTCGGCTCTCTGACCCTGCGGCTCCACCCCGGCTCTGTGCTCCCTCGTCTCCGTTGTCGGCCGTCGGCCCACCAGCTCCTCCGGGCTCCATCATCTCTCCAGCTCCGCCCCGGTCAGTCGTCACCCCACCTTCACCTCTGGACTCTACTCCTCCGGCTGCGCCTCGTCACTCCGTCCTGCCGGCTCTGTGGACCTCCTCCCTCCCGTGGGCACAGCCTCGATCCTCTGTCACTCCGGCTCCGCTGCGTACCTCCGGACCTCCATCTCCGCCGGGGTCGCCAGAGCCTTGGGTTCCGCCTTGGCCCTCCGGATCCTCTGTGTCGCCCAGGACCATCGACTCTCCGGTTCCGCCTCGGGCTCCACCGGCTCCACCTCCGTCGGTCGGCCCCATGCAGGAGCCAACCCTTCCTCCATCATGGCTTCACCCTCCGTCGGCTCCGCCTCAGTTCGTGGTTCCAGTACCCCTACATGGACCTGGTCCTCCATCCCTCCCCCTGTTCCGCCTCCGCTCCACCACCCTCCAGGTTGTATTATGTGGTTAGAGCGTCTGGAAGCCGCTCCTTGGGGAGGGGCTCTGTCATGTATCTGGTCTGTCTTCTCATCATGAACTCTTGCACACACATTCTGGACTGCAATCCCCATAAGCCACTGCACCAATCACTGCACACAGCTGCTCCTTGTTTCCCACTGAACTGATTGCTGCACACACCTGTTTCACATTTACCCACATGCATTTAAGCCACAGACACACACACTTCCTTGCGAAGTCTTATTGTTCCTATGGTCGTAATTCTAAGCGTTTATCTCTGTGTTGGATTCTCTGTGTATGACTCTGGACTGTGTACCCCGTTGACGATTCCTGCTACCTGCCATTGCGACCATTGCCTGAGTATCGAACTGTTTACTGGATTTCCTACGTTGTTCCTGTTTTCCGGTGATTACTCTTGATTGTTGACAATTCTCAATAAATGCTGCGAATGGATCCGCACGTCTCTGACCCCTCTTTGTGACAGTAGTAGACAAAACTATTTAACGTTTATTAAACATTATATGGTGTACTACTTTGCCTCAGTTCAAATACATATTTTCGAAGCCAGCCCTTTTGTGTCGTCCAATGGGATTGTAGCCCGCGCTGTGCATTTCGAAAATGAGATTGTGCATGACGGTTATTCTGGACATCATTCATTTCTGACGCTGTCGACGGAGACACGGAGGATCTTATTCAAAAACGGAAAGAAGCTGCCTGGAATACATGTCACTGAAGACGAAGCACAGAAATTTAGAGGTAAGTTTAATTTTAAGTACTGTGAAAATCTGTTGGTTCCCTTTCGATTTTTGTTAACTTGACATTGCGTCTGTAGCCAGGCCTAACGTTATCTGATGCGTGAGGAAAACCTTTCTTCGAAAACTGACCTGACAAAACCAACGCATTGCCATTACATTTTAAGCTTATTGTTATTACAATTATTTTTTATCATTTAGCCGGAAATTAAGATATAATTTTTCGCTTAACTCATACTCCACCTAGAGATGGCATGAGACGCTGACAAAACAGCGGTGAAACGGCCATAGAAACAGCTCAGGTCTATCGCGTTTGTGTACCATAGATTTATAAATTCAGTTTACCAGAATGTTCTTACTACTCTAATGTTAACGTTACGTTAACGTTAACTTACCCGTGTTTCCTTCCGGACACGAGCGAACGCCTTTTATTTTAACGCCTCTCCTAGTCTTTCTGGAATTATATACCTTACGATTATTATCCATGTTGATTTATATCAGTTTTGTTTGGTACATATTTAACTAACGTTATAAACGTAAGTCCAGGAGAGTCCTAATCATTTGTCATGTCGTTTCGAGGCGTCGGTATCGAGCCCTTCCAAGGACAGCAAGTAAAATTGGTTTAAGTTACCATTATTTATCAAAACTCGTGAAATACGTTTCTAGTCTGTGAGATGCAAATTTAAATAATTTGGCTTTTAATAATACACTCTCAGTTAAAAAAAGTATAGTTCTCTGTTAGTTCGTTAAGTGTACATTTTGGTACCTTTTAGCTTTTGTACCTTAGGGTACTGTTCCAGTGACAGTATTGTACCTTTTTCTGGAAGTGTATAAGTACTAACTTATTGTGTATTTTTCTAAATTAAAGCAATGTTTTTATACTGATGAATGTCCATTGAAAAGAGATTTTATTGTTGCTGTTAAAACCTCAAGCTCACACAGACTATGCATTTTTTTCCTTTTAGAAAATAAGGTGGATTTAACAAATTTGTACACAAGATGGAGGTGGTAACAGTAACACTAGTACCAGTGCCAGCAGAACCCTATCAACAAACTTCAACTACAGAAATGTAAGTATAACACTGAGTTTTGTGTATTATATTTGTCCTATGTTTAGCGGTTAACCGTATTGATTTTTTTTAATGCCTGATGCCAATATTTTAAAAAGCAGGGTGGCCAGTCAGCACACACAAGGAAAGTTGGGAGAGTTAGAGTTAGTTTCATCAAAATTATTTTAAATTGTGTTCCGAAGATGAAGTCTTACTGGTTTGGAATGACATGAAGGTGAATAATTAATGACCAAACTAAACTTTTTGGCTGAATTAATGCTATAAGAAAGAAAATTTGAAAGACTAATAAGGTATCTTTAATTCTTTTTCTGTTACCGGGTTGAAAACTTCGGGCAAAAACAAGGGATTCTCCCATTTTTAAACTGTCACCGATAGCAATGTAGTAGTAGTAGATTGCTGAAGTCAGTAGATTTTACTCAGTCAAAATACATTTATTACATTTAATATTTTGGCTTTTATCATTATGTTAATAAATATTGAAATTAATTAAAATATTAACAAAATTACAAATTTGAGCCAGGGAAGATAAGAGAGATGAACATCCTCAGGGGTCAGTGATATCACAGATTCTAAATCAGTTATCAGCTTAAAATGAATGTTGAATGTCGATATAAATAAACAGTATGTTATAATGATAATTTACAGTTAAAACAAATTTGTAGAAACATTGTAATTTTCTAAACCTTCAGGTAAACAAATATTTGTGCATTCAATCTTAGAAATATTTGTATATTACTAAAGGGAAATGGCAATGAAAGAATATTAAAATGTCTGATTTGATTGTTTTGAAGTATTTTTAGTTAATTTAAATGATTAACTTTATCTTTTTGTAAATTTTCAGTTGTGTGATGAAGCTGACCGAATGCATTCATCGACTGTCAGTTTAAGCCGGCACTTCAGGGATGGCTTTACCAGTATTGTGCCCAAGGTGCTTCAGCTTGTTCAAAGAAATGCTCCGTTGGACAAAGTCTACAAGAAGCAAGAGAAAAGATGCCTGCAGAAGATCTAGGTATTGACATAAACATAGTGGTTTTGTGATTATCTATTTATTGATTATCTATTAAGCTTTTTTAAATGATATTTATAAATGATATTTAAATGTTTTTTCTGTGTGAAAAAAATCTTCATGCCTTAAAATTGCTCGAATGTAACTCTACACCTTGATTGGTTACAAGGTAGTTTATGGCAAAATTTTCACATTATTTGTCTTAAAACATTTAAAACAGCACATTGCATTGTTTTACTGATAGATTTTTGATGTTTTCTTTTCTTCTCAGTGTGATGCTGATACTCCATACCCAACCATACAGTTGGCAGAAACTGACTGGAAAATGGCTTTCTCCAAGAGGGTACAACTTTTCAAAGTGGATGGTGTGGAGTTGTGCAAGGAACTAGGAGTTGAAGAAAGGATCACTACAATGCACAGCCTTCAGTGCTTACTATTGTTTTCAACTTGGCTTGTCCCCCCTACATGAAGAATTCACTGACTTTCTGGCAGCATGCCATAGCAAAGATAACTGAGGTGGGTGGCAAGCCCCTTCCAATATCTATCACCCGAATAATTAATATCCTGTGTTAAAAATGCCAAATATATTGATACACAAGGGTGAAGATTTCGACATTCAGTGTTTCAAAAGTGACAATTTAAATCCAATACATTTTAAATGTCAACAGTGTGTATATATATATATAATGTGGCAAGTTTTTTTAATACCAGTGTCGTATAATTCACAGTTCCATGCATACGCAGTAAAAGTTGACTTTGAATGAAGTGTTATAAAACCAGGGCAAGAGATGGACTTTCAGGCCATTGCCGTATACTCTGCTTATGATAAATAAGTAGTTTGTGACCCTCAAGAATGTTTAAAAAGTTCCAGTTAGTACTGTGTATTAGTGTAGTACTGCGTTTGGTAAAAATGGGTTTGTGATAAAAAGAATTTACGCATATAAAGTTACAATTAATGAAATGTGTACTGTTGGAAAAAGGTTGTTTTTGATTCTTAATGTTTAAAACAATTTTTAGAAAATGTAGAATGCAGTAGAAAAATTTACTTAATGGGATGTATTGATTATGAAAAATTTAATATTAAGCTTAATATTCTTGATATTTACAATTTTAGAAAATGTTTAAAAAAAAGTTAGAAATAGTATAAACAATTGTTTTTGGAAAAAAGAATTGCTCAATATTTGCATCCTTTTAAGACACATTGAGGTAGAGCTTATTTTGTGATAAAATGTTAGGGTATAATCAATTAATGAAATGTGTACTGTTGGAAAAAATGTTTTGCTTTATAAGAACAGTTGAGTATGAATTTTTTATTTATTTTTTTAAGTACAATTTTGCAATATGCATCCTGTTATGACATTGTGATAGAGCTTAAAACATTCATCCTGTGAAAAATGTGAGAATGTAATGTTTTGAATGTTTAATAAATGTGATAAACAGCATCCTGGCCTTTTTAATGTGTTGTATGTAGTACAGATTTGCCACCATAAGGTACAAAAGGCTCGTCACTGGGGCAGTACCCTTAAAAAAGACAAATTTGTACCTTTTTTAAAAGTACATTATGGTACCATAGCACTAAATGGTACAATTTAGTCAGCAAAGGTACATATTTGCCTTTGTAAGGTACATACTGCAAGGGTACAGATACTGGTACTGACCCAGTGACAAGCCTTTGTACCCCTGAAGGTACAAATTTTGCACATTTTTTCTGACAGTGTAGGTCTACAAGCTTGTCCCTGAAATCCTTGGACAGCTCTTTGGTCTTGGCCTTGGTGGAGAGTTTGGAATCTGATTGATTGCATCTGTGGACAGGTGTCTTTTATACAGGTAACAAGCTGAGATTAGGAACACTCCCTTTAAGAGAGTGCCACTAATCTCAGCTTGTTACCTGTATAAAAGACACATATAAGCCAGAAATCTTGGTGATTGTTAAGAGAACAAATACTTATGTCACTCATTAAAATGCAAATCAATTTATAACTTTTTTGAAATGCATTTTTCTTGACTTTTTTTGTTGTTATTCTGTCTCTCACTGTTCAAATAAAGCTACCATTAAACCATTTTTTCCTCACTGTGGACTGTTTTGACCAAAATGTTGTACTCACTATGTTTTGGAACAGAACCAGTTATCTGTGTCCAATCTCATTTCAGACCTAAGTGAATATGGCAGTCTTAGCCAGTGTAGACAGATTTCACCTGCTCATGACAAAGACTAAAGGTCTCTCCTTCCTCTCTATTCAGTTTAATGGAAAGCAGTAAGGGGCTGACATTTTCTTCTCTCATTCATCCTCTTTCTGTCCCCTTCTATCTATCTCTCACTTGCTCTGCAGGAGGGGATGTTGACATTCCAGTCTAGAGGAGGGTGGGATAACCCCCACCGAGACCATGAGCCTTAGTAAAGGGGCACAGGATGAGAAACGCCTGCATTAGCCTCATCCTGCTTCCCCTACCAATTATAATTTCTCAACCCGGTTGAAACCACCATGCCAATATCTCCCAGCGAGGCAGTATAGAGGATCCCCCGCCAGAGGTTTGCCAGGAAAAAAAAACATACTGTGTTTTCTAGAAGAATTTTGACAGCAAAACTTATGCATTATACACCAGGCTCTGTTTCAATACATTACTTGAAACACGGTGAGAGCCAGTAATGATGTTAACTACCACATTGATGGGTACAGGTGCATTATGTCCTATTTCACAGCTGTGGATATAAACACCATATTGATGGCATCGAGTACCTTTTACGCATTGAAATCCGTTATAATGGAAACTAAAAGCTGCAAATACTGCATAAACCCTATCATTACCACTGGCATTTTAGTACACACCTGATGAATTACTAGCACATTTGCATCTCCGCCACTATTAGAGTAAATATCGAGAATGTTATACAGTAAGTGTCATAATATAAGACGTGATCTAACAGCAAAATTGAAGGCGAGGACAAACTATTTTCTAGAGTGAGTTCCTGTGATTAAATCTGTGGTTTGTTTTGAAGACAGCTGGAGTCCTATTGAATGTATAAGGAGCCAATGGATGTTAATATAACAGATATGACACATTGATGGAGGGCCTGTTTCTCTCTGTGCATTTCAGCCTTCCTTCACTAATGGAATTAAAAGACTATTGCTAGATCCCAGCCAGCTGGACGCAGCATACAGAAAACAACTTTGACATTCACGAAGATATACGCATTCACATGCATGAATACACAAATATGCATGGAAACATTAAGGCTTTTTTGCTCTAGGCAGGAGCGTGTTCAGCGTTTGCCATTATTGTGGAAAATTTTACAGGTTTTCACCTATCAATTTGCTCAGTTCGCTGTGAGAAATGACCTGTCATAGATATATAAAAGGTAACCATGCTGCTCAAACTTTTATTTTGTTTGTGCAGCGCCCTTTAAAAAAAAGGGCAAAGAAATGTCTTTATTTGTTGGGAAAAACAAATGTCTTTGTTGTTTATCACTTGACATTACACTGAAAAATGAGAACTTTGCAATATGATTCATTTATAATACATTGTCTGCTGTTTATTGTTTTATCTTACGTTATGAAACTGAGCCTAAAAACTGTAATCTCTAAAAGATTGCTACTTATGTATTTTACTTCCACTAACATTCAAAAACTTTTTAAAAGAAGTCTCTTATGCTAATTTATATATCAAAATACAGTAAATGGTGCAGAAATATATTTTTATTTTAATACATTTTAAAATGCCATTTATTCCTGCAATGGGAAAGCTGAATTTTCAGTAGCCATTACACTAGTCTTCAGTGTAACATTATGGTTTAGAAATCATTCTAATATACTGATTTGGTGCTCAAGAAACATTTCTTATTATTATCAGTGTTAAAATTAGTTCTGTGCTGATTAATATTTTTGTGGAAACTGATGCTTTTTTTTAGAATTCTTAGGATGTGTTCACACTTGGCGTCTTTTTTGACAAGAAAAAGTTGACAAGGGCATTTTTTTAGTTACAAAAAATCTGGATGCATTGCAGCAGAGGGCGTCTTTTTGTTGCTATAACATAGACTGTAAAAAATATGGACAACGCGTCTCCGCTTCATTCCATATAGAAAAGTGAAGCCAAAACAACTCAATATGGCCGCTACCATCTTGGGGGAAATTACGTCATTTGGAGCCAGAGCATGCGCAGTAGAGGTTCGTTTGGAGCCAGAGTCTGCGCAGTAGTGTCGTGAGGCGAAGGGGACAATTCTGCATGTGATTTAATGACAATGCGCATATTAAAAAATACTGACGCAGTCAGATTATTTTTATAATGACCAACGCAATCTACCAAGAGCAGCGCAAATTACCACCTGCTTTAAGACATGCTTTTTTGGGTGTTAAATAATGGTGCAAATACCAACTCTAAAAAAATTTGACAAGCGCATACGTTAGGAAATCGCGTTGCGTGATTCATTTTAACACTCTCCTCCCATATATATTGCATCTGAAAGGAAAACTCTTACAAATGCATATTCAATAAGATCAGGTGCAAAAATATTGGTCCCCACGCCTTTTCAGCGCTAATTCTGCACTGCTCCCTTTTAGTAAATCCTGACAGTACTATTTTAACGCCAAAAGATGGTTTGTGCTAGTGCAAGCTGTTAATGAATCTGGCACATAGACTTTTGTTAAAATGTTAAAGTATTTACTGTTACTTTAAATCAGTTTGAGGTATCCTTGCTGATTAAAAATATATCTGTGGGGCGGAAAAAAAAAAACTAGCCAACCATTTGAACCGTAATGTACATTATAATAAATGATTTGAGAGGCAAAACCTACTTAAAGGATCGCAATAAGATAATTGCTTGATGTTGTTGGATTCTGGGATAATAAAATTTGTGAAATTAGATACAACCACTACACAAGCTTGGGAGGCTGGCCAGAGGCCCAAGATAAAACACTAAGTTAAGTCATAGAATCTGATTTCTGGCTTGGTTCTGGAAATATTGTTAGGAAACATGGTGTAATTTAAATACCCAAGGATTAAAGAGCAAAATGGTTTCCAGGGGACAAAACTGGCTCACATTTGAACCTTTTAGCAGAACACTAATCCAAACGATACCTATTCCCAAAAGAGTTTTGATTTAAATAAGGTGAAAGTCAGGGATGGGTAGTTTTTCAAATACAAAATACTATTTTGTTTTTAAATACCTTTTTGCATTTAAATACATTTAATCATAGTATTTTTGTATTTTCAAAATACATAAGGTACTTTGCCGATCATCTCCCAGACTGCTGATTTCCTGCAGGAATGGGCAGTATTTGAAATACTATTTTGTATTTTCTTTTTTCTTTTGAATTGTTTTGCTCATTTATGCTGTGTGGAAGCTGCTATATCATATAGAAAAGAACTTAGTAAGCAGGAAAGGGCAAAATATTTTGACAAACTAAAAGTTAATAGGTGGTAAAGATACATACTAGCAGTATTAATTAAGATATTAGCCTAGTATTTCACCTACTGAACAAACACAAATGTTAAGATTCTTGCCCTGGAAATCCTGATTCAGTTTGGCCAACCACAAATGCCTTTTGTTCCTCAGACAGTTTTCTGAACTCTTCTCCTGGATTTGTTATAACTTTTGTCAGTCTATAGTACTCCAAATGTTTTTTTCTGGGCCGACAGATTAGTACAGCCCAAAACATGACAATAATTGACCATTTTCAGCAGCAATAATCAGCTAAATATGCGAGTTTCATTCGGTTCAGTGGCATTGTTTGCGTTCTGTGTCGGCAATATGGCTAATTGATGACGCACTGTGAAAAACACTCTATATGTGTTTTTTCTTGAAGCTATTTTAAAATAAATATTATGTTGTGCATTTATTGAAAAAAAAAATCCATGCAGCAATTAAGGTTTTATAAGTCACTGGCACATTATAATGAATGACACTTTGATATTTATGTTATTGGAAATTGTGATTATAATTGATTTTCATCACCTCACCTTGCTCCTTCTTGTTTTATTAAAGTATATCTATACATCTGTAACCACTAGCTGTCCTTGACTTTGTCGAAATAGAATTTAATGTAGCGGAATAAAATCAACACCTTCCACCCACTGCAACCAAGCGAGAGCTTGTTTAAAACTTTCCCTAACTAAATTTAGACGAAAGGCATGATCTCTCAGTGACGCACACTAACAAACACACACACACACACACACACACACACACACACACACACACACACACACACACACACACACACACAATGTGTGATCAACCGCTGGCGTTCAGAATTTTTTTCACAATCACACATACTTTAGCACTTGAACTTGTGCTCATGGTTTCTCTCTCCCTGTGCATTTATTTATTTAAGTTTAATTCACTGCATCACATTGTTAAGCAGTACTATTCATCTCAAAGTTTAAAAAATGAATTCTTGACCTCCAATCAACAATGAGTGAGGTTTAAAAACTGCTCAGAGTAAGGAAGCAACCTTATAAGGAGTTTAAATTTTGTAGACTGAGACAGATGAAGCTGTTTTCAGTAAGAAGGTGTACAGCAAAACACTTCACGGTTGTAGTGGCGTTATAGCCAATAAAAACCAAATTCAGTCTCCTAAACTGTTTGTTTAGACGGTTCAAAAAACGATTTGGTTTTCATCACCTATCTGAGTATTTTAGGTTTTACCTAAAATGAAATGTTTAGTTAAATGCTGCTATTAAAGACTATGTTTTTGACTGAAAGTGTATTCTTTGTAGGTGTATTTTCAGTAATTCTGTTCAATTATCTCTCCAAGCAAGTAATTATCTTGTCATGTTTAAGTCTGTCATTAAAAATTCATTTGAAAACCTTTTACCGTTGTTAGTTGAACTATTACTAGCAGCTTTTATCTTAGAAGGTTACAGTTTCAAAGTAGCTTCCTCAGCACAGTGTGATGTGGTGACAACTGAGGTCAACCAGAGTCAGTCATGTGGAGTCTGCGTACCTGTGATGATGACAGGCTTGGTGGGAAACACATAGATGAGCTGTGAGAGCAAGCTACGGAGCAGGTGGTCCGGGGTCAGGTAGGCTGGATATGGCAGACCTTCCATAGCTAATGAGGATCTTGGGGCCAAGAAAGAAAAGAGAGAATATGCATTAGTAATGAGCAAGCAAAGCTGTTGGTTAATTGAACATCGTCTGAAACGGAACACACTGTTTCTGTGAAATTATATAAGTAGTTTAAAATGAAAACATTAAAAGGCATATTATTCAATGAATAATACATTATTAATTGATCCAGTAAATGGGTGCCATCAGACAGCTAATAAAAGCATTACAAGAATTCACAGGGCTATCACATGTCCATCAATTAACGTCTTGAGAAGTAAAAAGTTGTGTTTTGCACTTATGTCATGATTTGGTCAGGCACCCGGATACGTGGCCATATTGGCGAATGGCGATACTCGGACGTAAAGCATGGATTGCACTAATAAAGTACTACTGAATACATTGTTCTGCTCATTTATGCTGTCTAAACCACAGAAAAAAAACGTGTGGGAGCTGCTAAATCATAGAGAAGGACTTATTACTAAGCAGGAAATAACATGATATTTTGACGAAAGTTAATAGGTGGTAAAGTTACATACCAGCAACATTAAGAGATTAGCCAAATATTTTACCTACCTGACCGGAAATGATAACAACAAACACAAATGTTGTTAACATTCTTGCCCTGGAAATCCTAGTTCAGTCTGTCCAACCACAAACGCCTTTTGTAATGATTAGTACAGTTTAAGTCCCTTCAAATTTATAACGCCTGTGGGACTAAAGAGGACAACTCACATGATACCACCACACTCAATCTCAGTTTTGTCAAACGACGCCTTCGTTTGTTTATTTTGCATATGCGCCCTAGCGGCGAAAATTTAAATGTCACTTCTGGCCAAAATATGAGTCTATAATCCACAAAAACGCTTCCACCAAAACTCATCTCAATCACCTGTGAGCAGAATAGGATTAGAGAGATGGAAAAGGAGAAGAACACAAGGGGACCTGTAACATATAGCATAGTGTAATAAAATATATTCAAACTATACTATTAGTTTTAGTATAAACCTACTTGTTTTTTTATTACAACCCGTGATAATTAATACTTTACAAAAAACACTGTAAAAATTAAAAATTACCTTATGAAAGAAAGTCATCCCAGTCCTCTGTTACGTCTACTATAATCGTTTGGATTACAACACGCTCCTTTTTTTTTTGAACATGCTTTTTCTTCAATGAGAGGGGGCTAGCACTTATATTATTGCACTAACTGGCTTTTAACTGTGAGCAGGCAGAGTGTCAATAAATGCTTTGGAGAATACAGCGAACATAAATAATTGGGCGAATTCCAAACGGCTATTTTGCGCCCTTCAAGGGCACTTCTAGAAGGGGACGCCATTTGTAGGGACGTTCCAAACGAAAGTGAGCAACTTAATCCCTTCACGAAGGGCCCTTCCAGAAGGCCGTTAGCGAAGGGAACATTCCATGGTCACTTCACGGAAGTGATTTCCGTTAGTGATCACGTTTGCGCAGCGTTGTCAAGGTAACATTTCGTCAGTCATTCCCTTCGCCAAGGGAGTTCCAAACGGTTAAAAGAGACAGAAATGCCCTACTCCCTTAAAAGAACTAACTTCAAAGGGATCTGCCCTTCGGAGGGAGTAGGGCGTAGGGATGCGCACTTCCATTTGGAATTTGCCCGATGTTTCATTAACAAAGTTCGGGAGAAGCGCGTCAGATACTTAGCGTAAACATCACAAGAGGAGCCCACTCAAGTCAATCAGCGTCATAGGTAAGGTAAGAGGGTCTTGTATCACACTGAAGGGGCTTATTTCGCGATAACTACAGGCTGCCTGTACATTATCCCGCTTATTACACGGCTACTTGCCACATAAGGAAAAAAACTGGACATGAATATGAATTTGAAACCTTTTATTGGCATATTTGTTTTAAATTTAATTTTTTTATCCTTCCGCGAAACGATATAGTACCACGTGACTAACATTCAAACTATGTACGTTAGTAAGACAATTTAAATAGATTAATGTCGAAATTTTCCATTGTTAATTGTGGTTGTCCAGTGTTTGTCACAAGATGGCGCCAAACGGTAATCTTTGTTGGCACGGAGGGATTTTAAACATACAAGTAGTACCGGCTATGCGTTATTACTTTGGAGCGGTGATTATTTGAAAAGAACGAACCTGCAAATGTCTCAACTGACCAATCAGAATCAAGCATTCCAAAGAGCCGTGTAATAAGTTTGAAATACAGCTGACTCACCTCCATTCACTCGAAGGTTTATATCAGTAACCCTCCACCACCCCATCTCCCACTCCGAGTTCTCACTACTCCTATTGGGGGGTACTCTGGGTTCGGGCCATCCCCGAGCTCGGAGCCCTTCACCGGACAGCACGCCAAACATGCATTACTATTCTCCGGCTAATTATATGTAAGCGTGAACTCGTGAAATGTAAAGAAACGAGGTTGCTTGTCAGATTTTCCTATCAAGCAACCATATTTTTTCAAATAAGCCCAAAGTCGCGTATAATAAGCGGACTTGGCAACTCTGGTCCAACCACTTCTCACAGCAAAATCCATATGCTCCAAATTTGTTCTGATGAAGAAAAAAACCCATCTATCTTGGACGGCCTGATTTTTACAGATTTTCTGCAAATTGTAATTTTTGGGTGAACTATTTATTTAAGCGCATCCACACAGTGCAAACGTTTCATTGCAGGAAGGAAATATATTGTACACTCCGACTCTTTCTTGACCCAAGACATTATAAAAAATGTGTTCTCATCTCATGCAGCCATAGGATAAGTGAAACAGTCATAGAAACTTCATGAATGAGAAGAAAATATGAGTCTGAACAAGTTTGGAAAACTTTGGGGTTGTAATGGCTTATTTAACATCACAACTCACATAATAAATAGAATTCTCTGAGTGGAATATATGTATGCCTATATGTCTTCTTTTGACATACTGTAATCACTGGGTAATAACCAGATTTTTTAGTAAAGTGTTGTAAATGCAGTTTACTCCCTGCTGAAAAAAATGGCTAAAACCAGCCTAGGCTGGTTGGCTGGTCTTAGCTGGTTTAGGCTGGAAGTAGCTGGTTTTAACTGGTCTCCCTCTAAAACCAGCCTGCTGACCAGATAAAACCAGGCTGGTTGACCAGCTAAAACCAGCCAACCAGGCTGTTTCTTTTACCAGGGCTTGCATTGTTGGGTAAACCAGTAAACACTAAACAGGATATCAGTTATCACCCAGATAGCACACATACGTCCAGATAGCAAGATGTCTGTTAAAGATCAGTTGATCTGGAAAGCATCTGCTGTGTACAAACATTTGACAGTTGTCTGTAAGATGTCAGTTTTACATACATTTTAAATCATAAACATCGTAAAGACATCTAATAGGAAACGTCTATTTGACGTCTATTTGACATCTGATAGGAAACGTCCTATAGACATATTGCAGATGAGCAAACACTCAAAAAAATACGTCTTGTCAATGTAGATGCAGACGTCAAATAGATATCTCCGAGATGTGTGCTATCAGGGCAGTGATTGGTGTGCATGAAAATGTACAGTATCTCATTTTTCTTCTTTGTCATCAGGATTCAAGTCCTTTCATGAGTCTTTCCTTAACACCATTTACACTGAGGTTGCATTAACCAGCCTTCTGTTTCGCAAATAGAATTATCTGCATAGAGGTTAATCAACTGCCTCTCTAGGGTTTTTTTTAGTCAATGTCATCATGTCCAGATTGTCATGGTCTATTACACGGACTACTCAGTGGGCGATGTGGATGAGTAATAAAAGATTGCACACACATTCAGATTTACACACATTCACTCCTACCAAAAAAAAAAAAAAAATAAAAAAATACAAAGAGGAAGTTTTTTGGGGAAAAATGTCCATGTTCAGGGGAAACCAGCAAGAGAATAGAAGGAACAATTGGAGTGAACAAAAAGACAGCATCATGGTTGGATGGTTAGATGTATGATTGCAGCAGGTGGTCCCTCTAAGTGCTGCACAGACAGAAATGTTACTGTAACTGCACAAAAGTCCCCATTCATCTCTTTCTCTCTCTGTTTCTCTTTTACTTGCTTTGCTTTCTTTGTTTATTTGACCGCAAAATCCATACTTTCTTATTTTCCATTTGCCTCCAGCTGACTGTAACTGCTTAATCAGATATCAATTTTAACAAGTGTCTTTGTGCAATTACCATATAGTGCCAATCCACTTGTTTACTTATGCATTCTGCATTCACTAAGTATAGGTGTATAGCTATAGCTTGAGTAAAATCTGCATATAACTGTTTTCATGCTGAAATCATGTGCTAAAATGTAGCTTTATTTATTTTTAAAGAGATAGTTCACCCAAAATAAAAAATTCTGTCATTAGTTACTCACCCTCATGTCATTCCAAACCCTTAAGACCTTCATCTTCGGAACACAAATTAAGATATTTTTGATGAAATCAAAACTTTTATAATACCACAGTTGAATAACTGATGGTCACATGGACTATTTTATTGATGTGCTTTCTATCTTTCTGGGCTTTAAACTTCTAAACTTGTCTATACAGAGTCACAAAAGTCTTGGATTTAATAAGAATATCTTAATTTGTGTTCTGAAGACGAACAAAGGTTTTACAGGCTTGGAACCACATGAGGGTGAGTAATTAGTGACAGGATTTTCATTTTTGGGTGAACTAACCCTTTAAATTTATGATAAAATGTAGATTTCAGTGAAACCGAAATTTATGTGCACATCAACCTGTTGTGAAGGCCGTGTTTTAATGCGCACGTAAATTGTACAGAATTATTACTAAACGAGACACTGTATTATTGTGCTGAAAGATTTATTGCTTTCTGAGGAGATTAAAGATAACAAAATGTATTAAAAGTCTTGAAGATAAAGTTCTTCATCTCTGCACACACAAAGATAATGTGCTATTATATCTGCATGAAAGATTAAGAGACAGCACAGACTCAACCTGTGATAAAAACTGTACAAAATTAATTAAAATACAGAATGCCTTCAAAAAAAGATTTTTTTAAAGCCTACACTCTTAAAAAATAAAGGTGCTTCACGATGCCATAGAAGAACCTTTTTTTTTTGTCTAAATGGTTCCATAAAGAACCTTTAACAACTGAAGAACCTTTCTGTTTCACAAAAGGTTATTTGGCGAAAGAATAATAAAAAGGTAAGAAAGAGATGGCTCATTAAAGGGGTCATCAGATGCCCATTTTCCACAAGTTCATATGATTCTTTAGGCTCTTTATGAAAAGTCGCTAATATACTTTGGCTAAAAATAGTAGTGTAAAAAACACCCTTTTACCTTGTCAAAATCAGCTCTGCAAAATATCAGCTCATTTTATAGCATGGGCCCTTTAAATGCAAATGAGCTCTGCTCGCTCCGCCCCTCTCTGATGTGGGATTATGAGCCGTAGTGTTTACTTTAGCCGCATTTAGCTGTATTTAGCTGCGTTTATCGGCGAAACTTGCCAACGTTAAAAACGAAAGTAACGTTGTCCTGTTACATCCAACAACAGAACACCTTAATCGCTCAATTAGAGTCTTCCTCTGCACCTGAGTCGACACAATGGCGATCGTATTTGGACTGTTTCAGCTCGGTGAGGGCGGGTCTAAGGTAAGACGCTTATGTCAATCAACTGTGTTTCGTCACAACAACAAGAAGCTGACAATGACTTGATTTTAAAAACGGGATATTACTTTTAAAGATTAAAAAAAAATACCACTGGGTGGATTTTTATCATTGTAGGGTGGTTGTGTACACAAACTGCCAACACACATTAATGTTCAAACAACATGTAAGAGTTAGTTTTGCATCTGATGACCCCTTTAAAGAACCTTTGACTGAATGGTTCTTTGTGAAACCAAAAATGGTTCTTTAATGGCATCGCTGTGAAGAACCTTTTAAAGCACCTTTATTTTTAAGAGTGTACATTCAGAGCTTTTAAAAAACAGCCACTGGTTAGCATGGCTACACTATTTAACACAAGTATTTACTCATTTATTAAGACATTCACCAGTTGTCTGTGTTTATATTGATAAAATAATAAAGATAAAGCACTAATATATCATACTAAAAACAATGCAGTGTTTAAAGAAGTGTATAAACCTGTGATGATTTCCATGAGGCTGGAAAACAAAGAGAGAAAGAGAAACATAAAATTAAACAAGGAATCATAGCAACCAAATATTATCTCTAAAAACAAGTCAGAAATGTTGATGTTTATCTTAAAAGTTGTCGTCTCGTAGGGCTTGATCAACGTCTGCACCCTTCATTGTAATGTTCGCGTTTGTAAAAGATCTAAAACTGAATTATGTTTATTTGGCTTTACATATTTGCCTGCATTTAATAGATAGCACAAAAAAGTCATGAGAAACCCCAGATCCACCTTGATATGTTACCGCATTAATCAATAGACTAAGCAGAACAGATTTGTTTGGATTTTACTTTGGCCAGCAGGTTTTGGTGGATAATGCGATGCAATAAACACTTTCAAAGGCTTCTTCACATGAAGGAGCGAATCGATCGCATCCAAACCTAAGCTGAAACAAGAAGCCTGCGTGTTGAAGTGCAACAGAGCAGCTTAATCAAAGAGACTCCAAATGACAATTTCAGGATGGAAAATTAGGATGCTAAGGCCATTTCTGTTGCCTAGGTGATTTTTGGGAGCTTGCTTTTGGATTTTGCTGGTGTTTGGCAGATATAAGGTGACAGTGTGTCTGTGATTCGCAGAAAGCTTAGTGTGTCTCCTCACAGCGTCCCTGCCATCCATCAGTATTCATCTCCTCTGGGTTCCTGCAAAGCACTTACTGAGCTATCAGTCAAGACAGGAGCGGTACGGGGTGACCCCATACACCTCTGATTTAGTGCATCCTGCCAGTGAGTCTCTAGAAATGCATTCCTCCAGTCTCTAACCCTTACATGCAATTAGTTGCTGGAATTACATAATTGCTCTCCCTATGAGGACATTAATTATTATAATAATGCTAAAATCTAAAGGACACAAGATAATTGTAGTAATGAAGGCCTCGGTGACTTGAAGAACATCTTATGTACATCTATAAACATCTAAAACCTTTGAAATATGAATATGCAATAAATAAAAACACAATACTATTCCACATCCTTTTCATTTCCTTTGAGGTATTTGTTAACTGTAGCAGAACAATTAATAAAAGACATCTGGTGTGTAGGCGTAAAAGCCTTTATGGAAAAGAAAAGCTTAATAGTCTTGTAAAATAAAAGAAAGATATTCAAAGAGGTAAAAAGTGTTGGGAGAAAATTACATTTAATAATGTAATTGCGTGATAATGGGCATACTTTCTTTCTTCTGCTTCTTATGAACACAAGTAAACTTTCAACAGAACGTATATCAAACTGCAGTGCAAGGATCAGACTTAAAGACATAGTTCACTCAAAAATTAAAATTCTGTCATTAAATACTTACCCTCATGTCGTTCCAAACTTGTAAGACCTTCATTCATCTTCATAACATAAATGAAGATATTTTTGATGAAATCCAAAAGTTTTCTGACCCTGCATAGGCAGCAATGCTGGCGTTCTGACGTAGAACGTCCATCTCGCTGTATATTCTGGTTTAAATAAGTAAGGCTGGGCAAAAAGCAAATCATCCTCTATGCTGAAATCTTCAGACATGTTTATGAAGACTGTTTAATGTACAGTATGCCCCTTCCTTTGTTTGTAAACAAAGCGCAGTGCATCCAGGTTTTACGTCAGAGCATCAGCCACACATGCGTAGTGAGAAGAAATTGTTGAATAAAGTCATTATTTTCATTTTCTTTGTGCACAAAAAGTATTCTTTTAGCTTCATGACATTACGGTTGAACCACTGATGTCTCGTGGATTATTTTATAGGGCTGCCACTAACAGCTATTTTTATATTGATTAATCTATTGACTAGTTTTTAAATTAATTCTTTAATCTAAATGACTAATTTCCCACGAAATCAACAATTTTACTTAAGAACATTTTATTTTTAATAAAATCAACTAATTGGAGATTCTTTTGATTATTAAAATTTAATGGAACCATAAAAGGGAATCCAGAAAAGTAATGGAAAAAATAAAACTGTAAAACTCAATTAATTAGACAGGCTTTAACCATTAAAACAAGAGTATAGAAAAATTAAATGAAAAAAAAAAATAATAATTTGAAAATTAAAACGGATTTCATAGGGCCCTATA
Organism: Garra rufa; assembly: GCF_049309525.1. NCBI lineage: Eukaryota > Metazoa > Chordata > Actinopteri > Cypriniformes > Cyprinidae > Garra > Garra rufa. The sequence continues at coordinate 36,243,734 of NC_133365.1, read as the reverse complement.
ATTATAATTACTAATTCTTTATTTTTGTGGTAATAAAAATAGATGTATTTGAACAACTTACTTAAAATACATATATAATAGCAATGAATGAGGCAATAATTATTAGTTCAAATAGAGAATCAAAAGCAAGAAATCATGGTTTTATTGCACAAAACTGTTGAAATACATAATGTATTATAAACAATAGAGCTAATATACATTACGCATTACAACAAAGGCCTGCAGAGGGCGCCAACGGCCTGACGATTGTTTTTACACTTTACTGCGCGATCTAATTCTTGTTTAATATTGACTAAACAACATTTCAAGTCAAATGTCTACTTAATCTTTAATATTTTGCCATATCTTTACCACAGCGTTTCCAGATGTAAATGATAACATTTCCTGTGGAACAGCATACTGTGAATAGAGCTGCTGTGAGACGCACGTATGTAACCTACACGCATGTAAATAATTGACACACATATATTAAACCTATATTACAGCCGTTGCAGTTGTAAATTCACAATTATGCTTAATTATGATTTTAAATTGGTTTAATATATAATGCAGCCTTGGATAATGCTTTCTCGTCCATGAATGCGCCACTTCCGAATGGACAAATCACAACAGCCCTACTACTTTAACGATCTTACTTTAATGTCCTTACTACCTGTCTGGGTCTTGAAAGTTTCAGTTGCATTGTTGTCTATGCAGGGTCAGAAAGCTCTTGGATTTCATTCAAAATATCTTAATTTGTGTTCCGAAGATGAACGAAGGTCTTACGGGCTTGGAACAACATGAGGTTGAGTATTATTGACAGAATTTTTATTTCTGGATGAAATATCCTTTAAGGTTTAAATTAATGCAGTAAATAATGTAAACTGCATAATGCAGTAAACCTATACTCTAGTGAATCTAATTTGGTGATTATATGTTGATTATTATTTTTGACAGCTACTGTGTTTAAAGTCAGGAAGGACTGTTCTAAGGTGAAGGAAATAAATGGAGACAGAGGTGTGGGGACGAAATGCAAAAGAGGGGGTGGATGGCAGCAGATGAAGTGATTGCATTCATGTGGAGGAGGCCTAAATGTTCCGAATCTGGTTGCAATATTCTTACATTAATAACCGGACCCACATTATGAATCCATAATGAGATAAGTAGCGAAGGGGAAAGTGAGAGTGTCTGGACAGAAAGGAAATATCTTGTCTATGTCTCAGCCTTTTATGCATAGCCTAATACATGAAACAGAACTATGAAAAGAAATGGAATAGGCTAAGAAACAAAAATCGCACACGTGCTCATATGTGTCTGCATATGTCATTCTGTCTCAAAAAGCACAACCCATCCCCTCAACCTACCCCTTCAGAGGTCAAGAAGCAAGACATTGTACAGAGAGATCCTCTTTCAAACTGGATTTCTATTACCTAAAACTGAATGCAATTTCCTTTGAATGAAGTAGAAATGAGAGCAAGATGACAACTGAATGAACCCAAATCACTGTCCACCCAAAACGTACAAAAGCCGACTGAAATAACTGACAGTTATGGTGAAGTATTTTCATGATTTCTCAAAGGTTTTTCACAGTGAATCACAGTCATTCCAAAAAAACATAAAATCTATCATGTGAAAAATAAAGCTACTAAATGTCATAATATAAAAAAGAATATACTATTTTCCAGTACTGTAGACCAAGTTTACAATAAAATCTTAAAAGTCAGCCTTTAGGTTATTTATTACAAGCAACTTACTAAAGCAAGTAGAAATAGTGTTTAATAGTATACATTGTCGTGAAGCAGGCAGTGGAAGTAGGCCAGCCATCTCTAGTCCTTAGGAAAATATTAGGTCGATTATTGTGGAAACAAATGATAAATATGGGGGTTTGGAAAGGTAAAATGTTATGAATAGTAAAACAATATAAACATTGGGTTTTTGGATGATAAATATCGGATGGTAAAACAGTTTTACCATCAACACCCTTGTCTTCACCAGGGTCGGAAATGAACAAAGGCATTTTTTTCCAAATGAAAAAAAAAAAAAAAACAGTAAAAAAAAATGCCTCCACACAATTTATTATCTACACAACATATTACGGCTGTCCCGATTAAAATTAAATGTAGAAATGAATGAAAAGTGTCCATTTCTTTTAGGCGCTGTTTTGTGCAGCGTTGAGCCTTATAACCAATCAAACGTGTTTCTGTTAACCTTAGAAATGCACTGGCCAACCAGAGACGATTAGATTAGTCAGCGCTGAAAACGCGCCAATCAGGGGCGCTTAGATTAGTTAGCATTGCTGGAGCTGTTGATGAGTGCAACAGAACGATGTAAATAAAATATTAATTTCATAGCTTCAGTAATTATAACGGGAGTTTTCGCATAACTTGTGCTAGACTTGGCATGGACCAACATATATGTCTATGAAGCCAGAATGTGAAGTGCCCAAATCGACAATAAAACGTTTTAAATATCGGTTTCTATATCGATTTTAATAATCGTTATTACAATATAAAGAGCACTAATGCTTTTGTCAGCCTTACAGCCTCCTGTTTTTACATGTATAATGTAGACAATTTAAAACAGTGTTATAAAGTAATTGGGTCAACTTAAGTAGGCCCATTAAAGACATTAAAGACAACATATATTTTATAGAATAATAAAGTGATTATAAAAATTGCCCTTATAAATGTAAAAATGCCTTTTCATGGAAAAAGTCATTTCTGACCCTGGTCTTCACATATGGAACTTACTTAAAATTACACCCTCTACACTTAGTACAACAAATTAGTTTTAATTTGCATTGGTGTCCTCAACGGCTTATTTAAACTTTTAGAGCTACTAACCTGTATTATGTACATTTTAGAGCAATATTTTTCAAATTAGAAACTGGAAGACATAACATCTTAAATTTGTTTCAGTAATTAAAACAGAACTCAGCTTTAGCTCATGGTCCAATAACATCAGGCTGGAGACGATCAAATTGTCTGATATAAACTGCATTTTGCGGTTGGTGGGGACACAGGGACCACAATGACATTTCTTTCTCTCAGACTCCCTCTAATTAACTCAGCACACAGCAGAAAAACCTGTTGAAATCAAGATGTAACCCCTCACCTGAGAGGAAAATCGCTGATGAGAAACCTCCTGAGCTTTTGCAATGAATAGGCCATTGTATTCTTTATCTTGGTAAAGTCATGCAGATCAAAATTAACATACTTGAAAGAGAACTGTTGTCAGAGGAGACTATAATGAATCCGGAATTTAAAAACAGACGAATAAAGTCTGTCGACCAAACTTTTTATGGAGTTATAGCTCATAAAACAACAACTGTATATTATCTTAATTCATTCAAAGTAATTCAGTCTAGCCTATACTTCCTATTCAGTGTTTTTTTTTCCTCAGAAACACTTCAGGGAATAATGAGCACATGAACAAACTAGCAGAGCAGGAAATTATTGTTTAGGAAATTGCTAAAGCCAAAAAAAAAGGGAAAAGCAATATAACAATCACGTTTAATGTAATTAATATAAGGTTTGCACTTTGCAGCCAGTTGTAGAATGCTCCATCATATTTAATATAACTCTACATGAACAGAACAATGTGTCAGTGTTAAATAAAGTTAAGCAGGGGGTATTAAGATATCTAAAGCAGATATTTCATTTGATTAAGACTTCAAATACCAAAATACATCAAATACCAAATTCAAGGCCGTCTCGCTCTCTAACTGAAGGCAGTGTCAAAAGAGGACGATGGCAATCATAAACAATTCTGAAATATATTTCATTCTGTTCTCACCTTTAACCACAGGCTTACTCCACTAGATCTGTGTAAAAAAAAAGGGGGAAAAAATCCTGTCTGCTGTTACTTGGGAGTTCAAGGCCCTCATCTTCTCTTCCTAACTGCTGTGACTGCCTTTAAGTTTGTTTCTGTCACTCTAAAGTGACATTTTTAACACTATGAAAAACCTTGTCGGCCTTGATTCACCCTGTAAATCTTTAGTGGTCTCATTATCAGTTCCTACATTGATAGATTAGCCCAGCGTGTATGTCCTTAGAGGTTCACTGTGGCAACATATGCAATGAATATGTCAATCACAAGACTGACTGGAGGTCACCACCAGTTGACTCAAAAAGGAAAGACCTTGAGGCACCTTCCCTCCTCAAGCTATTCACTCCAAATAAAATCAATGTGTATCGTTATCTGCGGGACTGCAGGAGTTGGGTTTCTGTGGTGTGAAGCCGTGTGTCAACCAAAGTCAATGTTAGTAGCCTCATACTTTGCTTTAGTACACATCAGTTGATGTTAAGGTTAAAATAAGCTCCTTAAGCCAGTATATAGCTCACAGGAAAGAGTGAGATTATATGGTTCTGTGGAGGAAGGAAGAAGGAAAGTGAAAGAAAACAAGAAACACAGAGAGGCTAAAGATAAACAACAAGCATTAATTCATAAAGTGGATCTGTTTATGCTCATATATTGCAGTCAGTGGGTCTGTTTCATCGGCAAACTTATTCACGATCAGTCCCGCCAGCTAGCCTTACTGACATTTAACGTTGGTAAATGCCATAGTTAATGATATACATTGGCCATGTGCACACTTGTTCCCTGTCTTGCCTATTTGCTTTTCCAGTTTGAGGAAGATATTCTCTTGATGGTTTGATTCAATCCTCCAGCAATCCATTTAAAATATATATCACAGTAATCACACTGCACATATTTGCCTCTTATCCAGGCAGGTTACCAATGCAGACCTCAAGGTGCTATATTGTAGATAAACCTCTTTTATCTACTGTGCTGTTAAATGGAGGTAAACGAAAGAGTTTTGCTTTTGCAATCCAATAAAATGATTTAGATGTAAATCCCATTTCATATTTCTTACCTTAACACAACTGTCCTTGTAAATTAAATCCTTGTGGTCATCACATCAATAGCTGTTATTAATGTATTTAGAATTAAAGGCCAAAATGACATGATCTTTTTACAAGATTCATAATATAATATCATTTAATATATTTAGTGTAAGATATTTATATTTTAATATATTTAGTGTAAGATATTTAGTCTCCAGGACGAGACACATTACTGTTTTTACATTTGTGGAGTGAAAATTAGTTTTTATTTTAAAGTAATAAAAAAAAAAATAATAATAATAAAAAAAATTAGATGCCCCCAGAATTGACACAGAAGGCCCCAAGTGGTTTGCTGTTATTAGTGTTATTGTTTTTAAATGTAATATTTACATGAATTAGGACTAGATAGCCTATACATTTCAGAGATCTTAGCTTTTTTTTTTATTAAAACCTACATTCAGTTTGCATTCATAGTGTCACTATGACACACACTAGCAGTCAAAAGTTTTTGAACAGTAAGATGTTTTAATGTTTTTTAAAGAAGTCTCTTCTGCTCACCAAGCCTGCATTTATTTGATCCAAAGTACAGCAAAAACAGGAAAATTTTGAATTATTTGCACTATTTTAAATAACTTTTTCTATTTAAATATATTGTAAAATCTAATTTATTCGTGTGATTTCAGAGCTGAATTTTTAGCATCAGTACCCCAGTTACATGATCCCTCAGAAATAATTCTAATATTCTGATTTGCTGCTCAAGAAACATTTATTATTATGATTATTATGTTGGAAACTGCTAAGTAGAATTTTTTCCAGGTTTCTTTGATGAATAGGAAGTTCAGAAGAACAGCATGTACCTAAAATAGAAATCTTATAAATGTTATAAATGTCTTTATCATCACTTTTGATCAATTTCAAGCATCCTTGCTAAATAAAAGTTTAATTTAAAAAAAAAAAAGTAAATAAATAAAATAAAAATTATACTGACTCTAAGCTTTTGAATGGCATAGTGTATAATATTACAACTTATCACATTTAACACTGAAGACTGGAGTAATGATGCTGAAATTTTTGCTTTGATCACAGGAATAAATTACATTTTAAAAATATATTCAAATAGAGAACAGTTATTTTAAATAGTAAAAAAAATGTTTTTGTTACTGTTTGGACTGTACTTTGGATCAAATAAATGCAGGCTTGGTAAGCAGAAGAAACTTCCTTAAAAAACAGTTTAACAACTTTTGACTAGTAGTGTATCTTCAATTAAATCTCACATAAATCTTCAGCTAATTACCTTTTACCATGATTTCTTATAATATGATATGAATAATGTAAAGTTCAAAAGCATAACATGTTCGAATATTTAGGTGCATCAAACAAATGTGTTTCTCCATTAAAAATTTGGCTACTCTCTATGAGTAATAGTGATGTTTCTCTAACTAGACGATCTTCAGGACCGGACTGATTTTTTTAAACGTTTTTTCAGTTTAATAGACAGAAACGGGAGTCCTGCATTGCATCGTGAACGACATTAACCGCGACTTTACTGCCATCTGACGGACAACAAAAAAAATTAATTAACCTTTTAGTCTAGAGATCGGTCAACAATACAATACTACAGACAGTGGTTGGTAGAATGTTGCCATTTCATATTGCATTTACTAACAAATTCCAAAATGTATCTTTTTGTAATCAGTAAAAAATAAAATAAAGTTATTTGTTCAATGGCATTACTTTAGCTATGTTTATAATTCACGTGTTCACATCTGAACGCATACTAATTAAAAAAACAACAACAACTATAATCTATAGCCAAATAAATGAAATCAACTAAAATATGTATTTTCCACTGTATAACATGGAAGTGTTTTGCGTACAATCTCACTTTTACGTCTGTACGTCTGACGTCACTGATGACGCGTGTAACCGTTCGGCGCTAATTTTCAAATGGTTGTCTGAACAGACGGAACAGAGAAACTTTGGGTCAGTTGTACTGCTTTAAAATCATCAGATAATCGCAGGTAACTTGAACTTTTGTTGTTTGTTCTTCCTCTGGTGTACGTTTTCAAAGCCTACGTTTATCATTTAAATGTGTTTTGTTTTCAGAAGCGTGCTTAGCGCTAGCTAACAAGGGTTCATAAAGCGCTTTACTGAATCATAACACTGAAGTGTTTGCATGTATGAATTTCGATTTTGGAAAACAGCTATAGGGGTATACACTTATGTTTTTTATATAGCATTTATATTTTGGATATGTTTGTTAGCTATAAGTTCTCATGTGAAGCAGCTAAATACATGTTACTCGAAGTTGTTTACATGGCGAGGTCTTAGGATTTACCGGTGTTGGAGTAACGTTAGACCAAATGCTCTATTTAGCATACTGGATTTGATGAAAGTGCTCCATGGTGTTGTATGGATGTATAACAAACTAATATTTTTTAATAGTGTAGTTATGAGCGCATTCAATACCCCGACGGCACGGCCACGACAGTGGTCCTCCCCGGCAATAGGACACAAAGCGGCTCTGTCAGCCACCAGCACACCTCTGCTGGATAATATCCAGGGAAACGATGATGAACAGGAAAGACGTCAAAGACGCAGATCCAGGGTCATCGACCTTCACGGAGTGACTGACTCCTCTATTAACGAGGCCGGTAGCCACAGGTAAATTAAAACCCTGGTGTTCATCTGCAAAATGAAAGTAAGACACCGCAGAGTACTTGACAACAAAGAAACGTGTTTTTTCTTCACCATAGTACTACAGGCACACCTGCTGCTGTCCCCAAGCTGTCATCTGCACAGATTTCTGAGCATTATTCAACCTGCATTAAGCTTTCCACTGAAAATGTGAGTTGATGTTTATGTACACTGCACTTTATTGTTTTCTGCTTTGTGTGCATTTGAAATGCAATGGGGCTTCTTACTTGTCGCCTTCCCTTTGCAGAAAATTACCACAAAGAATGCATTTGGTCTACACCTCATTGATTACATGGCAGATATTCTCAAGCAGAAAGACTCAGAGCTCAACTTCAAGGTAGAAGCTTGCAAAATTTGTATTTAGCACTAGTTTACATGTGTCATCAGAAACAATATGACAGCTGTGAGTTTGTGTTTTGATCTAGGTGGCAGCGGGGACCCTGGACGCCAGCACAAAAATTTATGCGGTGAGGGTGGATGCTGTCCACGCTGATGCTTATAGAGTCCTGGGAGGCTTGGGATCTGAGACCAAACCAAAAGACAGTGAGTATTTGTTCAAGTCAGGTCTTTCCTGGAATGTTATTACAACATAGATCATCGGTCAGAGAGGGTTAGGTGATTGTCTTCTTGGTGGAGGAATGGTGTCATGCTCTGTCCTAGGATCCTGCACAGTATTACTAAATTCTCATCTCATTCCAGGTCAAGATGGTGAGGAGGCGGCTGAGGTAGCTGAGGGCGGTCAGAGTGAGCAGGTGGCTGCTAAACAGCCTAAAAAAAGGCCTCAGAAGAAGACAGTGGAGCAGAACCTTAGTAACATCAATCTGTCTGAATCAGAGATGAAGTGTGAGGTGAATAACATGACTGAAGTCAAGACGTTAAAAAATTATGTGTATGCCACTTCTCACAGTACACTTTTTTTTCAAAGTATCTTAATAGAAAATTGTGCTATTAGTATTCATGATATCTAAATAGTTTTATACATTAAACAATTGAGGTCATAAGTTTACATACACCTTGCAGAATCTACAAAATGTTAATTATTTTACCAAAATTAGAGGGATCGTACAAAATGTTTTTTTTTTTTTATTCAGAACTGACCTGAATAAGATATTTCACATAAAAGATGTTTACATATATAGTCTACAAGAGAAAATAATAGTTGAATTTATAGAAATGACCCCGTTCAAAAGGTTACATCCCCTTCGTTTATAATACCATGTTGTTACCTGAATGATCCGCATCTGTGTTTTTTTTTTTTTTTTTTGGATAGTAGTTTACGAGTTCCTTGTTTGTCCTGAACAGTTAAACTGCCTGCTGTTCTTCAGAAAAATCTCAAATTCTTTGGTTTTCCAGCATTTTTGTGTATTTCAACCCTTTCCAACAATTACTGTATGATTTTGAGATCCATCTTTTCACACTGAGGACAACTGAGGGACTCATATGCAACTATTACAGAAGTTTCAAATGCTCACTGATGGTCAAGAAGAAAAAATAATGCAATATAAGCCAGGGGTGTAAACTATTGAACAGAATGAAGATCACTAAACAAAAAAAAAAAAAGGCACAGCTGTGGACCCTTCAGGTAACAACACAGTATTAAGAATATTAAGAAGTGTATGTAAACTTTTGAACGGGGTCATTTTTATAAATTCAACTATTATTTTCTCATGTGGACTATATGTAAACATCTTTTAATTGAAATATCTTATTCAGTTAAATACTTAACAAAATAATAACATGCATTTTGTATGATACCTTTTATTTTGGTAAAATAATAACATTTTGCAGATTCTGCCAGTTGTATGTTAAGTTGTCCACAACTGTAAATGCCCCACAAGCCTCGGACATTCAGGTTACAAACGTCCACTTCCACTCTTGTCTTAAAAAAAAGTTGAATAACAATCAAGCGGTTGACATTTGATATATAGTACATATATTGTAAAGTGTGACTTCCTTGGTTGCATCTTTAATGACCTAAAACATTCTTTGTGCAGGTGGACCCCATGTTCCAGCGTATGGCTGCTTCCTTTGATGAAAATAGTACAGCAGGAGTGTTCCTTTCTGTGCTGTTCAGTGAAGACAGTCGCTGTGAGCTGCGCTTTCCTTCACATATGACTTTGCTGAAGTCACCACTGCCTCCTGTACAGGTGCCCCATCAGCATGTTCCTGCCTCGCCGTTTAAAGGTAAACTCTTTGCACAGCACATTCTTCAAAGGCATGGGACTGTTTACTCTTGGGTTCACCAAGTAATATTCTATATTTATATATTCACGTTTCTGCATGTGTTCTAAGTTACATCCATACTGAGCTGTTTAACCACATGAATGAATGGAATCATGCCTTTTTTTCATTCCAGGTCATCTAAAGACACTAGAGGACAGGCCGATTTGTCCATCTTTAGAGGATTTCTCATTTACTAGATGGACTCCGGAGCAGGTAAGACCATTTTCAGGGTTTTTTCCCCCCCTTCTTGGAATCTTTCATAACATTGAGTGTCTTTACTGTAATTTTTGATCAAATTTGATTTACTTTATTGATCTTAAAGGGAAATTCACGTCACAGCAAAGCTCATCACACAATGGATACATAAAACCAATAAAAATACTGCACAATACCATATCTCATACAACCCCACCTTGTTTTCAAACATCACAGTACACACTACACCATGTTATGCAAAAATACAATTTAAGATTCTACATAAATTAAATCATCTAATGTGACACTGATTATATAATTGAATAGCTGTTGGTATTATATAAAAATTTTATATCATTCCTTATAACACTGGGTATTAATTAATTTTGAGCTAAAAGAACTCACTCAGACTGTTTCATAAAGAGGATGACAGTCTTGATTCCTTATACTACTGACCAATTTATCAGTCATTCTGTCTTGTGCCATCTCATCAGTAGTGGGTAGCACACAACCCACAAACGAACTTGCCTTTTTTATCAACTTTTGAACGCATCCATGTTGATGTCATTGTCAATATAGAGCACAAACCTTAACCAGCTGCTTGAGAGGATGAAGCAGGGAGAGCATGCATTCGATGTCAATGCAGACATTGAGCCAGATGAGGATGAGGCTCCAGATTTTGGGGATAATTTTGATGCAGATGCAGACGTGGACGAGGGCAGGCAGGGAGACTGTGAGGAGTTTAAGGAACACAGAGAAGCTTGTTCAAAGAGCCCTCAGAAAGGACGGTTAGTACTTACAAAATGTATTGCAATTGTTGCTTGCAGACAAACTCTTTTCGCAATGAAGTTTCACACACTATTCACAATGAGCGAATAGTTGCAGTTTAATATTGTGCATTTGCAATTATTTAGACATCATTCCAAAGACTATCAAACCTGAGCTTGAGCTCCTACATTTCAAGTTATATTTTATGTCTATGACTATTCAGAATTTCCCATTTTATTTACATCAAAATTTCTTTTGTGCTGGTTTGTCTATTCACTGTGAGGTGTGTTTGTGTTATTAACAGAGGCGTTATTCCTATTGGTGAGGTGGATATTGCCACCATGTGTATGCAGTTGTCTGATCAGCCCAGAGAGTATTCATACTTCAGTCCCAGAACCATGGCCACCTGGGTTGGGCCTGGCTACTGGCTCTTCAAACCTGGACATAAGCGTAAGGCATAAATTACCCTAGTAGTGTTTAACTCCTAGTGTTGATTTGATCAGTTTCAAATTTCGTGCTTGCTTTGTGCCACTTTTCACCCAATTTCTAATTTATCCTGTCTAGAGGATCACAAACCAGACAAGGAACCTCGGAAGCGAGCACCAAAGAATCCTCTCATAATTGACTTTAAAGGAGATATCAACTTTCATAATTACTTTCGAACAACTAGAGTAAGTTTGAATTTGTTAATTCTCATTTTATGTTTTCATGACTTCTGTAATACACAAAAGCTTTATAACAGCAATTCATACATTGCTATTTAAAATTTTAAAGTACGCTGCAGATTACTTGGCAACAAACTGACAATGAAATGCTTAATTCCAGGCAGCAACCACTATTAGTAAATCAGCTTTGAACACCAGCAACAAGAAAACCACACTTCCAGCAGACTTCCAGTATCCACCCAGTAACCTGTCACAGCTCAGTCTCAAACCCTCCAACACAGTAAGTGCTTGAATGTTTAATATTCCTGTCTGCATTGCTGTGTAGCCTACAGAATATTGGTTGTGGCTAATCTAAAACAACATCAGAAGGATGCCGTGCTGAGTTTGACTGCCAGATCGGTTCGTAATTATCATCTTATGGATAACTATAATTTATTTTTTCATTCCAGCTCAGTGCAGAAGGAAAGAAGAGATTATCAGGAGAGCTCAGTGGGGACATCGGAGAGTATGACTACAACAACGCCAATGACACAGCCAACTTCTGTCCTGGTCTTCAGGTACACCACACACTAAGGTTAGATGTCACAGGTTGTCATGAAGATTGTCTGTTTAACAGTTAGTGTTTTCTGGGAACAGGAAGTTGACAGTGAGGATGCTGAAGGTTTTGGAGGACCCGATGACTCCCCAACAGGCCGATCGACCCAGTTCTCTCTAGACACAGATGACATCTCTACATATGGAGAGGACTGTCTCGTCCCTGAGCCTCACAAAGTAAGATGAGAGGACAGATGTTTTGGCTACTACAGTACAGTTATTTGATTTATTTCAACTGTTTGAATGGATTGTACATGAATGCATTGTATTTGCTCATCTAGGTAAACACTATTGAGATAAACTATGCCAGGACAGCCAAGAAGATGGACATGAAAAAGCTGAAGACCACTATGTGGGGTCTCCTAACAGAAAGTCCTGAGAAACCAGCAAAGGTTTGTAATTGTTCATTGTAGCTTCCTGAAACTGAGCTTAGTGAAGCTGTTTTATTTTTTAGTGTTTTTTTAGTTAAGTTTAGAAGTTACCTTTTTTTTTTTTTTTCTCAATAAATTGTTTTTCATTACTGCAAACTTGTGGCTAATTGATTTATATACACTACTAGCCAACTTTTAATAGTAAGATTTTTTTTTTTTTTTTTTAAAGAAGTCTCTTCTGCTCACCAAGCCTGCATTTATTTGATCCAAAGTACAGCAAAACAGTAATTATTTAAATATTTTTATTTAAAATAACTGTTTTCTATTTGAATATATTTTAAAATGCTAAATACATCATTACTCCAGTCTTCAGTGTCACATGGTCCTTCAGAAATCATTATAATGTGCTGATTTGCTGTTCAAAAAACATTTTTTATTATTATCAATACTTAAAACAGTTGAGTACATTTTTTCCAGGATTCCTTGAATAGAAATAGATCCAAAGGTCAGCATTTATCTGAAATTAAAAGCTTTTGCAACATTATACACTATACCATTCAAAAGGAATCTATTTATTTATTTATTTTAAAGAAATTATAGAAATTAAATAGTTTATTTAGCAAGGTTGCTTGAAATTGGTCAAAAGTGATGATAGACATTTATAATATTACAAAAGATTTCTATTTCAGATAAATGCTGTTCTTCTGAACTTTCTATTCATCAAAGAACCCTGAAAAATTCTACTTTGCAGTTTTCAACATAATGTTTTTTGAGCAGCGAATTAGAATATTAGAATGATTTTTGAAGGATTGTGTGACTGGAGTATTGATGCTAAAAATTCAGCATTAAAAACGCAGAAATAAATAACATTTAAAAAATTATGTTTTTGCTGTACTTTGGATCAAATAAATGCAGGCTTGGTTAGCAGAAGAGACTTCTTTTAAAAAAAAAAAAAAAATCTTACTGTTCAAAAACTTTTGACCGGTAGTGTATTTTTTTTTTTTTGAAATGATTGACTTTAATGACTGACTTAAATGACTGAATTACCATTTTTAGCAGGTGGACATTGAGGAGACGACAGAAGTACCTGGAGAAAAATCATTCAGCCAGTCTGTCAGGAATCTTGTACAAAGGTACAGGTTTGTTTTGTTTTTTTACTTAGTGCTATGTATCTTTATGTATCTATGCTGTTCCTGCTCACAGAAGAAATAATATCTAAGATGTATTTACATTTTTCTTGCATGTACTGTATGTACATTTCTCTTTCCACCCAGGCTTCCATCCACAATGGCTACCAATCTCTCAGTACCACTGGCTTTTGTGGCCCTTCTGCATTTGGCTAATGAGAAAGTAAGTACTTTCTGCTATACATGACTTCAAAATCGAATGTCAATGGATGTCTGTTTAAATGTCAGTGTTGATTTAATATTAGCAGGGTGTTTTTTGTTGTTAGTTAACTGTGTTTCGCATTAGTATGCATTGAATGTTCATAGCTTGTGTTTTATGTATTTGTGATCTCCTGAATCATCTCAACATTTGATTGATGTAAATCTAAAAGTTCTTCTTTCCTTCAACAGAACTTGGAGCTGCACAAGATTGACGGCATGACTGATATCATCATTAAACAAGGCCACTAAAAACTGATACTTTTTTTTTATTTTTTTTTATACAAAATGTATCATTTTGTGTGTCTTCATGTCATATAAAATACCTATGTGTGGCCAAAACAGTACAATCAAGAAACAGATGATGCCAGGATTATGTTAAAAATGTTGTACAGGGAACTAACACAGAATTTGAAGTAAACCTGAAATATGTCAAAAGTATGCACCAGGAAAGAAAAAAAACGTAACAGGGTGCAGTGCCTGAATAATATGATTGCTTTTAAGATTGGCCTGTTTTAATAACTTGTTTTAGCAGCTTCAGTAATAGTAAATAAGTTACTATGTCAGTGTCTATTTTTAAAAATGTTTTATTTAAATTGTACAACTTCATTTTATAACTCGAGGTTTCTTTTAGATGTATGTTCTACATCTGATTTTGAAAAATAAAAGTTATTCAAGTATCTGTTTAAGTATTGTTTGTGTCTACTATGATGTCATTTTGAAATGGGATAATGCTCGACATGAATACATAAAATACTTGAGGCATTTAGGTGGAGTCAGTTGTTACATTTGGCGGAAGAAAATGGTTTAGTTTGGTTCATGAGTCTAACCGTTTTGCCCTAATAATGTTACATATGTTAAGACTACTCTAAAACAAACTTTAATGGAAAACACTCAAAAGAGAATCTCATCAGCATTAAAAAAAAAAAGTCAAAATGACTCACTTGTCATTGTTTGGCCTTACAAAAACAATCTTGTCATACCTGAAATGCAGAAACGTTGATGGCTTGATAACGCTCACCTTACAGGTATGTCCAAGTATGCGTCATCAATCCAGCGCCATCTTGAGGATGTCATGGGAAGTGGCGCTACAGAGGTGGACCGAAGCCAAATCATTCGCTGGAGGAAAAGACTGAATTAGAGACCAGGAAGTGTTGACGCGGTTTACATCTGTCGGTCATTCGAAGAAACAGTTACAAACATTTGAACTCCGAAGGAAAAACTACAATTGTGTTTTTTTTCGCGTAAAGTAAATTAAAACACCAAACAGTACAATCATGGGGTTGGCTGATCCAGATAGTACGGTAAGTTAAAAAAATGAACGACAGTCAGAAGCAGGTGCTGCTTGTTGTTGCATCGCTTACTGAAGTAAAACTAACTGCTGTGTAAACTCAGTTCCTTTCTGGGCACATGTAAATCATATTACTTGTGTTAGAAAAGTTTACTTTAGAGCAGGTTGATATTTTTCACATTTTATTTTAGTTTCACCGATTGTGAGTTGATGCATTCAAAACAGGGCGAAGCTCGTTTTTCAAGTTATACTTAGGCTAAGTTAGTTTCTGTTGAGTTAACGTCGATAATTTGTTTGGGATTTCTAAAACAAATGTGCTGTTTAGATAACACTTTTATTCTTAAGCTCATCCAAATTTGCATTGCAACTTTCTTGTACAGATTTGTTTACACAGATGGATTGAATTTACCTTGAGCTGTGAAGTATAACCGGTTTAAAAGACACAACCAACTATTGAGTTCTACACTTATTAAATGCTTACTTTGAATGTTTTCACTACAGTTTAGAAATATGCTGATCAGATCACACATACCCTTTGACTGTTGAAGTGTGAGATCCGCAGGCTGGGTTGCTTGAGATAAAGTTGATCAACAGTCAACCATTTGTTTTTGTTTTTTTTTAAATAATTTCAACATTACCAAAATATAAGACATCCTCTGTATTTTTATGTGAGACTTTGGTTAAACCACCGTTCTTCGACAGTGTTTTGAGGAAACAATTTGGTTGCTGGTATTAGAGGAACTTTAAATGAGATAAGTAGATGGATACATTTTTACTTTTTATTATATTGTTGCCATCACATTACAGTAAGGGATATCACATGGCTTCATTTTGCCACAATAATGGTACTTCAGGCTGTCAGTATCCAGTGTTACCTAATAGCTTTCTGCCATTCTGAAGGCCTTGTGACACAGCCACTGACTAGAATAGAAAGGGCAGGACAGGTAGTGACGCAGAATTGCTTTTGGTTTCCTGGTAACACCTTTTGTTTATGAAGTTTCGGCCTTGCAAGAGGACTTAAAGGTGTTTAATGTGGTTAAGCATGAAAAAAAGTTTCCAAATGGCAAAATGAGCAATGCCAGTGATGGTTATTATGGACTTTACACTTTGCTTACCAGTGTGTCGATGTGTGAATGTGTTAAAGCTATCTTGTTGCATCACTTTTGTCAATATCACACATGTGGTCTCATATCAAGGCATTACTGAGCACTGTTGATTATTGTTTTTTTTATATGATGTGTTGTAGTTCTTTTAATTGAAACAAATTATTTTACTGAATATAGAAATGGGCAGCACTGCATAACAGTCATTACTGTATGTTTTAAATTGCTTCATGAATTGTCTTATATCAGAATGATTAAATGTAGCTCCCCATATATTCGTATGCATAGAAAAATGAAAAACACACATTATTCATGTCATATTTTAGATATTATACTGAACAGCTTTGCTTCAAGAGCCACTGCTGTCAAATCATTTTTTCCAAACATATTTGATGTTATTTAAAAAACCTACTTCTGTGAACTACTTGGTAGGTAGAATGGCCATTCTACAGAATTAGTGCAAACTACTGGAAAACACCTTTAAAATCTTTGATGTTTACTAAGATCCTATTTTCTTTGTAAATTATAAAACACATTTTCATGTCACTACCGAAAAAGTATAGGCCTATGTTTTAGTCCATTGGCTGAGTCTGATTTTAACTACAACATACATTTATGATCAGGAAATTTTTGTGTGTCACTCTCTCCCATAGCTTTATATGCTAAGTAGATCCCATCATTTTGAGGTAAATGTGTTTAAAAATCTGAAAATCTGTGTGTAATTGTAATTAACGTCACTACCAAACACCTTTTTTTCTGCAATTAAGCACACTTTTTTTGGAGTCATTCCATAACATTTAGTTTTTATGTTTAGCCCCTACCACTGTTCAGAACTGTGCTAGCTAACCATGTGCTGATTAGCATATTTGAGCTAAAATTGTCACTACCGTAACAGACACAACCAAAACCATTATTGTTTCAGTAGTGACAAAAGGGAATACATAATTCTTTATTTGAAGTAAATAAACACAATTTTAGTACAGTTATGCAATTTTTTTTATTTTATTTTAGAATGTTTTAGTAGTGTTTTAGTATGAGTTAAAATTTTGTAATGTGATGTGGTTGCTACCAAAACTACCAGTCACAACCGAAACATGGCATGCTTTGTCAAAAATAAAGTATACTGAATTATGAACTAAGATGTCATAATAGTGTTTGGTTCAATGTATATTCAAACTAATGAATCCTTAACTTTGAAATCAGAATGATCAACTTTTTGCCTTTTACAAAGAAAAATTGGATTCAAAATACAACAAATCTCATAAATTGCATTTGAAATATTGTTACAATTTCATTGTTATTGATTTACCTCTGAAAACGTATTAAGAAAAAAATCTTAACACGTTAATGTAACACTTCTAATTAAATTATATAATACTGTGTTTTGGTAGTGACAAATTTACGGAGAGGACAAATATTCCAAAACTTTCCGAAAATACAATATGAGAATTAACTACTTTGGATATTATACAATTTTCTTGCAAAATTTGTGGGAAATGTTTTTTTTAAATGTTACCAACTTTGACTTTGCACCAATTTTGTATAATGGGCCTAATATGTGACCCTGGACCACAAAACCAGTCATAAGGTTAAATTTTACAAAATTGAGATGTATACATCATATGAAAGCTCAATAAATAAGTTTTCTATTGATATATGGTTTGTTAGGATAGGACAATATTTGTCTGAGATACAACTATTTGAAAATCTGGAATCTGAGGGTGCAAAAAAATCAAAATACTGAGAAAATCACCTTTAAAGTTGTCCAAATTGAGCTCTTAACAATGCACATTACTAATCAAAAATTACATTTTGATATGTTTGCAGTAGGAATTTTACAAAAATCTTCATGGAACATGATCTTTACTTAATTTTCTGATGATTTTTGGCATAAAAGAAAAATCAATAATTTTGACCCATACTATGTATTTTTGGCTATTACTACAAATATACCCCAGCGACTTAAGACTGGTTTTGTGGTCCAGGGTCACATATAATTTAAAAACTTGAATTTTATAACTTTTTTACAAACTTTCCGGATTTTTATTACTATATGCTTGGAGCTATTTTGATCATGTTTTGGTTTTCAATTCCCCCCAATGCAGGAGCCACAAGAAGGAGAGTCTTCACAGGATGCAGACAAAGTTAAATCTCTGCAGTCTCAAGTGGATGGGGTCAAGGATATTATGACCCAAAATGTAGATCGGATCCTGGCTCGTGGAGAAAGGCTGGATGATCTTATGGGCAAATCTGAGGACCTGCAAGCTGGGGTGAGACTTTCAGAACAAAAAATCACATATTACAGCTGTAATCCAGCACACACTGTATTTTTACTATGTATATTGCTTTTCATAAATTTGAGTTCAGTAAGATTTTTCAATATTTAAAAAAAAAAATCTGTTCACCCAGGCTGCATTTATTTAGATTAAAAAAAGTAATATTATTACAATTTAAAATAACTTTTCTATGTCAATATGTTTTATAGTGTAAATAAATCTTTAATGGTAAGTCTGAATTTTCAGCAGCCATTACTGCAGTCTTCAGTGTAACATGATCCTTCAGAAATCATTCTAATATGCTGATTTGAAACTTATCAATATTGAAAATAGCTGTGCTTTCATTTATAATGACTAGAAAATTTGAAATGGAAATCTTTTGTAACCTTATAAATGCCTTCACTGTGTTTTGATGAATTTAATGTGTCCTTGCTGAATAAAAAATTCGATTTTCCCCAAACTTTTAACTAATAGGCTAACATATGCAGCTATAGTCCCACATAAGTTGACACTCTACTGGTCTTTTTTCCTGCTTCCTAGGCCCAGAACTTCAGGCACACTTCTCAGAAGGTTGCTCGTGCCTACTGGTGGAAGAACGTGAAGCTGATTGTGGTTATTGTTGTGATAGTCCTCGTCATTGTTCTGATTATCATTTTCCTTGCTACCGGTGTGATTCCAACCAGTGCACCTGCACCCAAACCTCCCACTTTGCCACCACCATAGTTTCACCATTTTTATCAGTTACAAACACATACAGATATATGCAACCATGTCCACACACCAACACAAGTCAACTTCAGGAAGTCCAACATATAACACACATACCTTTTATTTGCACATTTTGCTCATATACATCACCTTATAATGAGTAGCTTCCATAATGACAGCTTCGAAACCTTGAAATGGAGGTTTTAAAAAAAAAAAGCTATTTTTGTACTTCTCTCCTGAAAGATCATCCTAGAGACCACTTCAGCTGTCTTTATGGTTCTCTAAAGCCTGATAAAATGCCACAGCTGTATAGAAGTACTTGCAATATTGTTCATAAGGTGCCCTTGAAATAGTCATATATTGTCATTGATCCAGTGAAGGTAATGGGTGAACGTTCTATCTGTTGAATTATGAAGTATAACTAGATTAGATCATGTAAGATGTTACTTGTAATTATGGAATACTTTTAGATCTCATAGTGTCTCTATTTTGTATTTAATGGATTACTTTGTGGTTTTACCCACTATTGTTATTTGTAAAAGGTCAAACAAAAATGTGTTTTTACAACTGTTGCACCCAAACACACCAGTTCATTGAGGAAATTAAAAAAATGTGAGATGTTTGGAGTAATTTTTCCTGTCCTAAATTGGCAATGCCTCTAACTTCAAAACACAGAAACTGATTTTTGTCCTATAGAATGAATACTTTTTTTTTTAATGGAACAAGAGCACCTGAACAAGGTCATTTAGATAGGAACGATGAATCCTCGTATGATCCTCATAAATCACTGCATTGAATTTGACTTGCAGTGTACCACATGCAGTCAGTACTAAGTGTACTGCAACAACAGTTTGGCCTTGCACTGCGGGAGCTTTCCGAAACTCAAGACGCTTAACTTTTTTCTGTTTCGATCACAGAAAGGAGGAATGTTTTAGAGCCTGTACTGTAATTTTCAGTTTGCAGTTTTTACCTTTATCTCAATTCAACCAGTGAAAATCACTTTTCTGAATGTTCTCGTTGGCTGATCTTAAATTAGTCTGCTGGGTAGCTTTATGCACTTTGCTTTGGAGAGGTCAAGGCACTGGATGTCTTTATGTAGTCAGAATGACTGTTCGAATGTTTGTAAACCTGAGTCTTATTATGCTGTATCTCTTGTTGCTTCCATAATTATCTTACTGTATGTAAAAATAGGAGGGTTAAGCATTTTATGTATTATTCTCGCTCATTAAACAAACCTTTTAATCAAAGAAAACATTTTTGATCAAGACATTAAATCATTTTTTAAATCACCTACTACAAGTAATAATTTAAAAAAGTGCCTTGGAATTGAATCTTATTAGCATAAACAACCTGTAATATCTGGGAAATGTGATATTTTGTAAATAAATATTTGATCTCTCATTAAAACTTGAGTATGACATGTTTTTGATCTCATTTGGTGTTATCATGTTTATACACTAATGGTAAACAATTTTCTAATATTACATGGGTTTGTATTAATTTGGTTTGGTATATCCACCAATTTGCATCTCTAGAAAGGGACAGCGGGTTTTGACCTTAGCTGATACGGAAGACAAACGTAAACTTAATGGTGTACAGAGTAATAGGGAAATAATGTGTTTTTATAGTTAGTGTATCGGTATCGTGTACTCTAGATTCTTATACAGCCCTCCACAAATATTGGCACCCTTGGTAAATAGGAGCAAAGTCAGCTGAGGAAATAAATCTACATTGTTTATCCTTTCGATCTTTCATTCAAAAAATTAATAAAATTCTAACGTTTAATTAAAGTATAACAATACACAGTGGGGGAAAATCTCATTATCAAATAAACGTTTTTCTCTAGTTTACGTTGGCCACAATTATTGGCATCCAATTATTGCAAAGTCCTTTTCCCAAGATAACAGCTCTGAGTCTCTCCTATAATCCCTGATGAGTTTGGAAAACACCTGGGAACAGATCAGAGACCATTATTTCATACAGAATAACTCCAGATCCTGATTCCCAGCTCCATGTTGGTGCTTCTGCTCTTCAGTCCACTCCACTCATTTTCTATAGAGTTCAGTTCAGGGAGCTGGGACGGCCAAGGCAGATGCTTCATTTTGTCCTTAGTGACACATTTTGTGTTTGTTTTGGATCATTGTCCTGAGGGAAGAACCAACCACAACCCATTATAAGATTTCTAACAGTGGCAGTCAGGTTTATTTTTGATAGAAACCATGATGCCATGTTTCTAAACAAGATGTCCAGGATCTCTGGCAGTAAAATTGGCTTACAACATTAAAGATCCAGCAGTATTTTTGACTGTGGGCCCGGGGAACTTTTTATCCCTTTTTGCACCAAACCAATCTTAATCTTGAGTGTTTGCTACCAAAAAGCATTTTATAGTTTCATCTGACCATAGAAGCCAGTCGTATCTAACAACTGAATATGCTGGAGTTTGTTTTTGGATGACTGAGCAGAATTTTTCTTGAAACCCTCCTAAAAACATCTGGTGATGTAGGGGCTATTGAAATTCTTTTAGGCTTTCTGGCCCCAAGACTCAACCAGTCTCTGCAGTTCTCCAGCTGTGATCCTTGAGAAGTCTTTGGCTACTCAAACTCTCCTCCTCACATTGCATTAGGACGATATAAACACAGATCCAGGCAGATTAGGAATTTATTAATTATTGCCCTGTTGGTGAAAAAGTGGTTTTCAATGCTTTAGCTCTTTTCTTAAAGTCACTTTCTATTTTGTGAAGCTCAGCCATATTGTTCTGCAGATTGAAACAATATTTACTCCTTTGGCTGATTAAGGGAATTTGGCCTTTGTGTTTCTCATACCCTGCTGAAAAGGTCTTAGCTGGTTTAAGCTGGAAGTAGGTGGTCTCCCAGTATGACCAGCCTGGGAAAGTGGCCAAAACTCCTCTAAAACCAGCCTGCTGACCAGCTAAAACCAGCCTGGTTGAACAGCTAAAACCAGTCATACATCCTAGACTGGTTTTAGCTGTTTTTTCAGCAGGGTATTAATAATCCTGTGCGACAGGAAGTCATGGCTGGGCAATTTCATGTTCCTTGTCACCCTGGTGTGCTAAAATATGTAAATATGAATAGGAATATACTGAGTTAATTTACTCATAACACATTCTAGGGGTGCCAATAATTATGGCCAACTTGAACTAGAGGAAAAACATTTACTTCATAATGACACTTGTTTTACTTCAATGAAAGGTTAGAATTTTGTGATTTTTTTTTAATGAAAGATCAAAAGGATAAACGATTTTTCCTACAGCTGCGTTTGCTCATGGGTGCCAATATTTGTGGAGGACACTGTGTCTAGACTCTCTACATTGTAACAAAATGGTTAAACAACAGCACAGGAACGCATGAACACGTGCCAATTATCCCAGCTGTGATTTGATCTTGTTGTTTTCTAGACCATCTGCAACAAACTTTTCCCTTCATGTTTCTGTGGTAAATTTTTCTATTAGCATATTTTGTGAGTCGGTTCAACTGATTCGTTCAAAGGAATCGATTCACAAAAACAATGATTAACATTTTGAATTCGCAGTTCGCTTTTGTGCCAGCTTGAGCTGCTTTTTGAGAATGTATTACGAATGTACATTTTGGTACATGACCAAGAACAATAGTATAGTTTGCAGTATAGCAAGTCAGGAGATGGGCGTAACTAATAAGTGTCACGCAGCTGCGCACTGCGCAGTGAGAGTTAAACGCCCAGTAGATAAGGGAGGCGCTTCCTTACAGAAGTCTAGCAGAAGATTAGAGTTTTGTAAAGACGCACGTGAAGTTTTAAGATATCGAGCTTGAGTTATTTTCTCTTATCAGCGGCTGGTGTCTCTTTCAGATGCGGTATATTCGGTGACAGTTTCTGGTGTATTAACAGCGACAGATTATAACAATGGTAAGTTGTTTTGTCTTTAAAGCTTGTTCTTTTTGTTTCGTTTTGTGCTGCAGATACTTACGCTGTCATTAGTCCTTCAAATAAAAAATATGGCCATGTGAGGGTAGACGAACCTTTTAAACCAAGCTGTTTAGTTAATACTTTGTTAGGTAACTTAAATGCTGAACGACTCGATGTGAACACTTTTAACAGTTGCTTTTAGTTTTAGGTTTATTTTCTCTCCGCATATATTTTCATATATACCAACTGTCACTTTGCATTATGAAAGTGAAATTATACACTGACTTTGATTTTGATGACTAGACGATTATCGTTTTGACAGTCTATATATAGAATAGCTGCTTTCACTCAAACGTAATTTGAGGGATATGATACAGTATAGGGCCTAGTTGATTAGCATTGATTCCTCAAGCCAGATAACAATTAGTTGAAAAGTTTCCTACATTTTTAACATGCCTAGCCCTCCACCCCGCCCCCCTTTAAAAGTCATTTGAATGTCATTTACAATATGGTCTTTAACCCTTATTGTTGGTTCATCTCAGGTGACTTGAAATGACAACATGACAAGTGTTAAGTTGAAACACACAAGAGAGGGGATTTTACCTAGTCTCAAGGAAATTCCATATTCATAATAGCGTTCAAAATGAGAGAGGAAGGAAGGGAAGGAAGGAGGCAAAGAAAGGATGCAAAAAGAGATGTGTATCCTGTAGTTCTGTTCATATGCAAAGAGTGACGAAAAACTGATTATAGTTTACAACATGCTGTTATAACATGATTATAATGTACTGTTATACGTTTTTGTTTGATCCTTCTACTTCTATTTTAAATGTGAAGATTTCTGTACTATATCTCAATATAATACAGTCGTAGTTATATACTTATTTAGTTATGCTATGTGTGGTTCATTTCTTGGCTGTATTTTGCAAATAAGACTGTACCATCATTTTGGTTTAAAACCCAGATATTTACATATTTATTTATACACAGAAATTTATTTATACATTTTGTGGCCCAAAGTATTCAAAGTACAGCAAAAATATTTACATTTTTAAATGTTTGTACTATTTAAAATAACCATTTTCTATTAGAATTAGGGATGCACCGATACCAATCGGTCGATAAAGCTTGCGCGTTTTGTCAGTAAAGCCGGTTCTGTAATCAGCGGTAAATGCCATCAGGTGCGTGATTTCACGTTGAGCCGTATATACTACACACAGCCGTTGTTTACCGACCAGCTGCGCATAGCA
Organism: Garra rufa; assembly: GCF_049309525.1. NCBI lineage: Eukaryota > Metazoa > Chordata > Actinopteri > Cypriniformes > Cyprinidae > Garra > Garra rufa. The sequence goes on along the minus strand of NC_133365.1, from coordinate 36,219,485 downwards.
ATGTTCATTATCAGTGTGAATGTGCGCAGCTTGTCTGTAAACAACGGCTGTGTGTAGTATATACGGCTCAACGTGAAATCACGCACCTAATGGCATTTACCGCTGATTACAGAACCGGCTTTACTGACAAAATGGGCAAGTTATGGACCGATACATATCGTGCATCCCTAATTAGAATATATTTGAAAATGTAATTTATGCCTGTTTTTTAAAGCTGAATTTTTCACATCATTACTCCAGTCACATGTTTCTTCAGAAATCATTCAAATATTCAGATTATCTTTTCAAAAAACATTA